>NW_024100153.1:0-217500 GCF_016545835.1 Crotalus tigris
TCTATTCTGCTGTCTCCAGGCACTGCACGTCCACTATCCAGACTTTTTTGTCTTTCTTATCGACAATTGTTAAGTCTGGGGTGTTATGTTGCAGGTGCTTGTCTGTTTGAATTCTGAAGTCCCAGAGCAGTTTAATTTTATCATTTTCTATGACTTTCGCTATTTTATGATCCCACCAGTTTTTGCTTACAGGCAAATGATATTTTTTGCAGATCTTCCAATGCACCATTGTTGCTACTTTGTCATGCCGCTGCTTGTAATCAGTTTGCGCAATCTTCTTGCAACAGCTTACCAAGTGGTCCACTGTTTCTTCAGCTTCTTTGCATAGGCGGCACTTACTGTCTGTTGCTGTCTTCTCAATTTTGATTTTGTATGCATTTGTCCTTAAGGCTTGGTCTTGTGGCATCCAGACTTAGTCCCTCGGTCGCTTTCTTCAATTTTCCTGCTCTTACCATTGCCAGGTTTTTATTATTATCTTGCTTTCCCAGCTGTTTTTTTTTCATGTATTTGGCCATGTAAGTGGCTTTGTCCCTTCCCATGCCTCTATCTGTTCTTTCATTTGTCTTTCTTGTATCGCAGTTGGCTCTCCAGTAGTCAGTAAGCCTTCCTGTATACTAATTTCAGTGCATCTTCATCCTGTTCTTCAGATATTCTTCCAAAGCCATTTTTTCTTCTTCAACCATCTGATTTTTTTTTTTTGGACGTGTAGCATTCACGCCCACCTACTTGCTTGAAGATAAAGTCGATCATGTCACTGCGTGGATGAAGGCATGATTCATTGTCATTAGTTTCTGGTCTGCCTATCCATTGCTTTAGTTTGCTTGATCGCAGTCCCACTATTTCCAGCTGTGTACCTAATGACTGGGATTGCCCAGGTGTTGATTGCCTTTATGGTATTTCCTCCATGGAGTTTGGATTTTAAGATCTTCTCACTCTCTTGATGTATTCACCTCTAATCTTTTTCTTGACTTCAGTGTGCTTGATGTTGTCAGCTTGAAGGATACCCAAGTATTTGTAGTACTCTTCCTCATCCAGACTCTTAATGTTATTTTCGTGGGGCATCTTGATTCCTTCAGTTTTCACTATTTTTCCTTGTTTGATAGTAAGTGTGGCACATTTGTCCAAGCCAAACTCCATTACAATATCTTGGCTATATATACGGACAGTGTTGAGCAGCGATTCTATTTCAGATGATGTTTTTCCATACAGCTTCAGATCATCCATATAAAGGAGGTGGGATAGTCTGGCAGATGTTTTTGATGTTTGATAGCCATGTCCTGAGTTATTCAGTATTGTTGACAGAGGAAACAGTGCAATAACAAATAGTAATGGTGATAATGAATCTCCTTGAAATATTCCTCTCTTGATATTAACCTCTCCCAGTCTCTCACCATTGATCTGCAACTGTGTCTTCCATTGTGCCATCGATCTTTGCACAAATTTTCTGATGTTTCTACTGACTCCTGTTATTTCTAGCACTTGATTATCCAGTCATGTGGCAGAGAGTTAAATGCCTTTTTGTAGTCAATCCATGCCACATTCAGGTTGGTCTTCCTTTCTTGCAGTTTTCCAAGATCATTTTGTCTATTTAGGAGTTGATCTTTTGTTCCTCTGCTATTGGGGCGGTTTCCTTTCTGCTCAGGAGGAAAGAGATTGTTTTCAACTAGATGCTGTTGTACTGCATCAGCTACCACACCAGTTAGTAATTTGAAAGTTGTTGGTAAGCAAGTAATTGGCCTGTAGTTGCCTGGTATTGCCCCTTTTGCTGGATTTTTCATTTTATTATTATTATTATTATTATTATTATTATTATTATTATTATTATTATTAAGCACATGCAGGTGATCTCGTCTCTTAATCAGGATTGTTCCAAAGACCTGGTCTACTTCCCAGGTTCATCATTCTTCACAGTGGTCATCAGCTTCATTTTTACTGATGTAAGGTCACTGGCCCTTGATTAAACCTGATATATCATAAGATCCAATGATGAAAGACTCAGGCAGAGGCTTCTTAAAGAGACGGTACTTTTTATTCGATCGAATTAAGTCCTGGGTGGAAACACAATCTGAACACTGGCAGCAGTTGCGTTCAGAAGTACCACACCTTGGAAAGTTAATGGCATCGCTTTATCAAATTTGTTAGCCAATCAACATCAGACAATAGAATTATTACCTTACAAGGAAGATATCAATCATTCCTGTATACTCCCTTATTCCCTCCTCAGTACATCACATCTGTGTACTTATTTCCCACGGCTTGCATGAAATTGATCCTTGACACAAACACTGATTACAGAAATGAGATAGCAACAGTTAGGCTAGGCTACACAATTTGTTTCTTTTTCTAGTTCCAGTTACAAAACCCCTACATTGAGATATCTTCAGTCTGGCATTCCTCCCCCAGAAGCCTCCCCTATCATATTCTTCAACCTTTCATAGCCACACTCAACTTTAGTTGAAAGTTTGTAATTGTCCTTATGCTTGACTTTAATTTGCATTTAAGAAAAAAATCCTTGTCACGGTGAGAGATTAATGTTTAAAAGTTTGATTTAAAGATGCTGACTGATATATTTGTTTCCATCTCGATATTTGAGAGTTTAATTTTTGATAATGCACAGTATTGCTGGGCTGTACTTAAGTCATCAACTGGCCTTAATCTGAGCCTGATTTGGTCTTCAATTATATGGAGAGAAGGGCAGCTGATATGGTTTCATATGAGCAGCAATGTGAGTACACCTCCCTTTCAGATTTCTGCTGAATGTGCAGATGGTCAAGGGAAAGTAGGCACCTACATCCTGTTTTCTGTTCAGGGTGAACATTCAAAACATTCAGTGGAATGTTTGACTATAGTGCTATAGTTGTAGTAGGAACTAATGGAAATCCTACCTGGACACCCTCTGGACATCTACAAGGCTGAAAGGACAATATCTGGATTTCTTCCTTTTATCGATTTGTTATAAAGTCATGAGGCAAACAACTGAAGCAGTGATCAGTTTTCAAGCTGAATTGCCATGATCTAGTTTCTCCGTTTCTTTAGCAGCTCCGGCTGGCATCTTCAGAGGGAGGGTAAGCTACTTAGTATTTTACCTTTTGGCAACTCATAGGCAAGTGAAGAGGGACTCATTGACCTCTTGTATTTGACTCTAGCAAGGTGGTCTCTAGTTTGGACCATGTCATCAGAGTCCAAGAGAGCTCATTCCTGATTGTTCCTCTTCCTAGAAGCCATGTAGATTTAGATTATAAATTTGAACATTTTTAAAGTTTGGACCATGTCCCTAAAATGTACTTTTTACAATGTGCTATCTTTGTAGGTTTTTTTTCAGTTATAAGTAAAGGAATGAATAGATTAATATATATATCTTCATAGGGACTTTATCCTCACTTCATCTTTTTCACATTCCATATTCATTTAAAAGTCCCTTTTGAGAAGTATATTAGATGCTGCATGATAAATTTTCTTATTTCATGTGATGGGTCATATGAAACAAATCAAAATAAAACCCTTCAAATAGCACTTCTTCAAGTAACTTTCTTTCAGGAACTGTTAGAGGCTGTGTTTGGTTTTTTGTTAGGATTTTTTTAAAAAGAGAATATAACTGGAAGGCTGCTGGAGTAAAGGACATGAGTTCAAAATAGCTCAGGCTATTATAAGGAAGACATAAGATATTGATATTTTTCTTTCATTTTATTGTAGTTATTAGCAACTTAATTAACAGTGAAATTTGGAATGAAAGGTTACCTTGCAAATTGTATGAGACATGCTTATAAATGAGAAGCCCCTTAAGAAAATTATATATATATATATAAAAAAAAGTCTGCCAACAATGAACTATAAGCAGACAATGGAGAAATAGACATGCTCTGATTTGCAGGCACAAAGAAATGTGACAGGAAAGATCTAGAAGTTAATTATAGAAAAACCTTTCTAGTGGAGGCACTGTGGGTTTCCATTTTGTTTCTCTGCATGCTTCAGGTACACCTACAGATTTTAAATGAGACTAATATGAATGTAGGTCCAGACAGGGTTTGAAGTAATTGGCCAAGTAAAGACTGGATCTAACATGGTCTCCTCATATTTAGGATATCATGAGCACAACTGCAGACATGAAAAATAAAAAGGGACCTTGGAGGTCTTCTTGTCCAACTCCCTGCTCAGGCAGGAAATCCTATACCATTTCAGACAAATGATTGTCCAGTCTCTTCTTAAAACTTCCAGTGTTGGAGCATTCACAAATTCTGGAGGCAGGTTATTCTACTGGTCAATTGCTCTAATTGTCAGGAAATGTCTCCTTAGTTCTAGATTGCTTCTCTCTTTGAATTAATTTCTATCCTTGTCCTGCCTTCAGGTGCTTTGGAGAACAGTTTGACTCCCTCTTCTTTGTAGCAACCTCTAATATATTGGAACACTGTTGTCATATCACCCCTAGTTCTTTTCTTCATTAAACCAGACATTCCCAATTCCAACAACCGTTCTTTATATGTTTTAGCCACCAGTCCCCTAACCATATTTGTTGCTCTTCCTGTACTCTTTCTAGAGTTTCAACATCTTTTGATGAGTTCCCCATCTATCCCGTCATCCAAATCATTGATTAAGATGTTGAAGAGCACTGGGCCCAAAACAGAGCCCTGGAGCACCCCATTACACACTTGCCCCCATATAGATACAGTTCCATTGAGGACCACATGCTGAATATGGCCAGTCAGCCAGCTATGGATCCATCTGATGGTAATGCTGTCTAATCCTCTTTTTTTTTTTATCTTAGTAAGTAGTAGATTGTGGTTTATTTTATCAAATGCCTTACTGAAGTCACAGCATTCCTCTGGTCCACTAATTCTGTCACCTGGTCAAAGAATGCAATAAGATTTGTCTGGCATGATCTGTTTTTTGTCAAACCCATGTTGGGTTTTGGTTATGATTTTGTTTGCCTCTAGGTGTTCATTGATTCATTGCTTGATTATCTTTTCCAGAATCTTCCCAGGTATTGAGGTCAGGCTGATAGGTCTGTAGCTTCCTGGATCCATTTTTCTTCTTTTTTGAAGATGGGAACTACATCAGCTCTTTTCCAGTCCTCTGATAGTCCCCAGTGCTCTAGGATCTTTGAAAGATATAGTTCAATGGTTATGAGATCACATCTGCCAGTTCCTTCAGAATCTTGGGATGTAATCCATCTGGTTCTGGTGATTTGAACTCATCTAGGGTGGGCAGGTGCTCACTTACCATTGTCTTGCCTATTTTAACTTGTGTTTCTAATCTGTTTTTTATGGTACTGTTTTTGATAAGTTGGACTGTTTTTTTTCCCTTTTTGTAAAGGGATTATTTATAAAGGGAATACATTTATGATAGAATGTTTGTGATCCTCAAAGTAATGACCATAACCTACAAATTCTTAAAAATAATGCCTCCCTCCATGCTCAATCTTTGTTCATTTTGAGCCCGAGCTTTTGACCATAAATTGAATGAGCATCATTGTAAGATCTGTTAAATGTTATGAAAATTCCACATGAGGCCATCAGTTAAAATGGTTAGGGACTGTAATCACGATTCACTTCTAACTATTCTATTTTATCTATTATAGGAAAGAAAGCATTAATAAGTAATATAAGACCTAGTTTCACCACCACCACCACCACCAAATATCATGAATATCTCGTAAATGCGAATGGAGAGAGGTAATAGTATGAAAACCTGAAAGACTTGCATGAAAGAATATGGCTCCAGATTATGGGAGCTGTCTGAATCTCTCCAGAGTAACTGTGTCATATGCGCTACAGATAGCCCTTGAGATATGACCACAAGTGAGCCCAAAATGTCTATTGCTAAGTGAGACATTTGTTAAGTGAGTTTTGCCCCATTTTATGACCTTTCTTGCCACAGTTATTAAGTGAATCACTAGCACTTGTTAAATCAGTAACATTGTTGTTAAGTGAATCTGGCTTCCTCACTGACTTTGTTTGTCAGAAGGTCACCAAAGGTGATCCCATGACCCTGAGACATTGCAGTCATCATAAATATTAGTCAGTTGCCAAGCGTATGAATTTTCAGCATATGACCATGGGGATGCAGCAATAGTTGTAAGTGTAAACAATGGTCCTAAGACACTTTTTTTTCAGTATTGTTGTAAATGAATTGTTGTAAGTTGAGGACTACCTGTACACTGGGTACAGAGAAATCAGATTTAATAATTGTTAAAAGGAATCTTGCAGATGAGGCTCATCAAATATATATACATATATAATTCACAGCTGAGTGTGAATTTTTTCTGTGCTGTTATTCTCTTTTCTGGTCATGAAGCTAATATTTCTTAGGGAAATGTGGGGTGAGGGTGCTGCGCAATGGGGTGAGTTCCTGTTACTTACCCCAGCTCCTGTCAGGAGTTCGAAAGCATGCAAATGTGGGTAGTTAACAAGATATCACTTTGGTGGGAAGGTAACAGAGTTCTGTGCTTGCCACAAGACCACAGAAATGTCTTCAGACATCGCTGGCTCCCACGGCTAAGGAACAGAGATGAGCACCACCCCCTAGAGTCAAAAATGGGCAACATAATGCTTAATTCAGGGGTTCAATGTGTATGAATGAAGATGACTTGTGTGTGTGTGTATAAAAAGTATATATATATATATATATATATAGTGAAGAAATAAAATGAACACCAGGGTAATAAAAACTATAAAAGTTTTTAATTAATTAAAACTATAAAAGTTTAATTAAAAAGCGCCAAGCTTTCGCCGTCACCTGCCGGCATCTTCAGGGCTAGCGCGCCAGAGAATGAGAGAGTCCTTTATAGGCGTGTCAAAGTTTGCGCCCGGCTCCTTGATCTTGTTATCGGGCCTGATTGGTTCAATTGCGTACATTTAACCTGTTTTTCCTTTCTCTTTTTGGTTACGTTTCCATCTTTATCCATCCTTATTTCTCTCAACTTTGGGGTGGTTGGGTGGCAACTCCAGTTGTTTCGGTTGTCTTTGCATTCTGACCTCCCCCCAGGTTCAGGTGGTAGTGCACATTCCACATTCCTTTCACAGCCATGTCCTACCCAATTGTTCCTTTTAAAGTAACTTTCCTTTTTAGTCCCAATACTTTCATTTTTAGTGCGCTCGTCATCCGGGTGGTCTTGCAAGCTGTTACGAGTCAAGTACGGTGTGGGGGGGTGTTCAGCACGGTGGAGGGGTCGTTTCCTGGTCATCGCCATACTCAGCTGTCTTGCGCGCGTCCTGCTTCGGGTACTCGGTCCGGGGTGTGTGTGTGTGGCAGTCGAATCCCGCTCCTTCCGGCTATCATAACGTTCCTCTTCAGCTCTCCCCTTCTTTGCACTGTGATGGAAACTGAGATCTGGATTCCTGACAGTGAGAACGAGATGAAGGAGGATACGGCAGGTGGAGACGCGGGGGAGTCGCCGAGTGCAACAGCTCGCCTACGCGCTAAAAGAAACATCGTGGCCGGTCCGGAAGGGAGGAGAAGACCCCCTCGCGCAGCCAGAGCGATCGGATCCAGGGGTGATAGATCACGGGACATGGCTAACGACGAACCCCCGAGCACCGCCAGGGAGGAGGGGAGAAGATCAGAGAGCGGTGGAGTGCGAAGGATTGAGTCGTCATGTCCCCTGCCCGACGACCCCGAGGACTCCCATGGAATGCACACGAACATCAACAGTGCAAAGAAGGGGAGAGCTGAAGAGGAACATTATGATAGCCGGAAGGAGCGGGATTCGACTGCCACACACACACCCCCCGGACCGAGTACCCGAAGCAGGACGCGCGCAAGACAGCTGAGTATGGCGATGACTGGGAAATGACCCCTCCACCGTGCTGAACACCCCCCCACACCGTACTTGACTCGTAACAGCTTGCAAGACCACCCGGATGACGAGCGCACTAAAAATGAAAGTATTGGGACTAAAAAGGAAAGTTACTTTAAAAGGAACAATTGGGTAGGACATGGCTGTGAAAGGAATGTGGAATGTGCACTACCACCTGAACCTGGGGGGAGGTCAGAATGCAAAGACAACCGAAACAACTGGAGTTGCCACCCAACCACCCCAAAGTTGAGAGAAATAAGGATGGATAAAGATGGAAACGTAACCAAAAAGAGAAAGGAAAAACAGGTTAAATGTACGCAATTGAATCAATCAGGCCCGATAACAAGATCAAGGAGCCGGGCGCAAACTTTGACACGCCTATAAAGGACTCTCTCATTCTCTGGCGCGCTAGCCCTGAAGATGCCGGCAGGTGACGGCGAAAGCTTGGCGCTTTTTAATTAAACTTTTATAGTTTTAATTAATTAAAAACTTTTATAGTTTTTATTACCCTGGTGTTCATTTTATTTCTTCACTATGAATATCCCCAGGGTTCATATTTTTAACCTTTTTAACCGTATATATATATATATATATATATATATATATATATATATATATATGGAATGAATAAAGCGCGTTCACCAGGAGAGTTTAAAGTTAAAATACTTTAATTAAAGTATTTTACTATATTAAAAGGTTGCCAAGCTTTCGTTGGGAAAACTCCCCAACATCTTCAGGGCTGAGAGACCGTTTCTAACAAGGTGATTCAAACGGGTTCCATAGACGTTTGTGCGTGGTTCCTAGACTGTGCTAGCATTCCCTGCTGAACAGCTGATAGGTGGGAGGGGGAGAATCGGAGTAAAGATTTCTTCTGTCGTTCTCTCGAGCACTTTTGTTCACATTTCCGTCGACCTCAGGGGGTATTGTTAAAGTTATGTTCCGCCCTCTCCCAGCAGTACTGGCTCTCGTTGCAGTGGGGGGAGTTAGTTTGATGTCATTGTGTATCCTACCATGGAGGCGGGGCTTCATCGGCTGCAATTTAACATCTTTCCTCTGCTGCGTGCTCCCGTATTTATCTTCGCTCGCATGTACAAGCATCAACTGGATGTGGTATTTTTCAGTGTTTGAATCATCCTCCTCCATCATGGTGTCCCCCATGCTCATCTTCCCTCGTAGGTCAATATTCAAGTTAAATCCCCCCCATTTCTGTGAGCAAAAGTCTGTTGGTATTTGGGCAGATTCCCCGCTCATGTTACTTTCCCTTTTATCAAGCGAACGGGTCGTCATCACATGTTTTTTCTCCCCTCTCTGTATGGGATATTCACCTTTATTATTATTATGGGTAGTGCTAAATTTAGTGGTTCTATCCTCAAATTTCTTAAGCGCTCCAATGTCATTATTGTTGTTTTCTCCAATTAAAGGGGGTGTGGTTTCCCCTTGATGTTGGGGGGTTTCTGGGTAGTCTATATCAGATTGTTTCTGGTAGGGAGGAGGTGTAGCTCCTGGTTTAGAATGTTGTGGATGTTGATTGTAAGGTTTGTGATATAAAGGATGATGGTTTGAGTTCCATTTTCGTAGCGCTTGTTGTGCTGGGTGCAAGTCAATGTGACGATTGATTGAGTTGTTATTTGAGAACCAGGCTTCTTTTAGCAGCCGACCTCCCTTCGTGGCATCACTGGCTATGATAAGGGTGTTATTGAAGTCAAACTGATGGCCTTGTTGTGCCATATGCATCCAAAGTTGTGAGTGTGGTTCGCCTCGATTTATGGCCAGTTTGTGTTCGTGGAGGCGAGTTTTCAAGCGTTTGGCTGTTTCTCCCACATAGTTGCCTTCGCAGTTTTTGCAGTTGATCTTATAAACATAGCAGATTTCTCCATGGTAGGTAGGGGGTCCTTTGGACGCATAATTTTTGATCGTAGGGTTTGGTTAGGTTTGTGAGCTACTTCTATACCATGGGGTGCTAGTAGTCTGGCTGTGGCCTCTGAGATGTTACTTATGTATGGGAGGGAGATGCGTGTTTTTTGTAGGTGGGAATCCCTTCTTCGTTGGGTGGTCTGGTGCTGGAAAGTTGTACAATGTCGTTTGATAAATTTTAATGGATAACCGTTATATATGCACGTACGGAAGAGGTGTCTCCTCTCTTCTTTCTTATATTCATCCGTGCTGCAGTGGGAGTCAACACGTTTAAATAACGTTTTAATGCAGCTGATTTTATGTGAAACAGGATGATTACTCTGGTAATGGAGGATTCTATCCGTGTGGGTTGGTTTACGGAATACCTTCGTATGTAGGTATCCATCTGGTTGAAGGTGGATGGAAACATCTAAGAAGGCAAGAGAATTGTGTCTTTCTTCCTCTACAGTAAACCTTATGTCAGAGTAGATGGAATTTAATATTCCCATAAATGTAGTTACATGTTGTCTTTTGACAATGGCAAATGTATCGTCCACGTATCGAACCCAAAATTTGGGTTTGTATAAAGTCATAGCCTTATGTTCAAGCTGTTGAAGGACTACCTCAGCTATAATACTGGAGATGGGGGAGCCCATCGGGGTTCCTTTTATTTGTTCATAGATGGTGCCTTGGAATGTGAAATAAGTCTGGAGACATATTTCTATCAATTTCACGAGGTCTTCCGTCTGAAGGGAATCTTGGTGATGACTTTCACTCATAGATGTCAACCGTTCTTTCAGGACAGAGATGGCTAAGTCCTGGGGAATGGAGGTGAAGAGAGAGGTGACGTCGAACGACACCATCATCTCATCATCCTCCACCCTAAGGGTCTTAATTCTAGTTAAAAATTCTTCTGCAGATCTGACCATGGTGTTACTGCCATCTACGAGGTGGTTGATGCGGGTACTTAGCCATTTAGTTAGTTCTGAGATGGGGGTGCCCCTGAATGATACAATGGGGCGAAGGGGGGTACCTTCTTTGTGGATCTTTGGTAGACCGTAAAAACGGGCAAGGGCCGTGTCACAGGGACGTATCCTCTTTAGGGTGTCATCTCCGATCTTCTTACAACGCTTAAAGTTGTCTAGCAGTTTGTTGATTTTATTTTTGAGCGTTATTGAGGGGTCTTTTTTAATTACTCTATAGGCCAACTTATCATTCAAGAGTTCAAGTGCTTTAGCTGTATACAGTGTTCTATCCATAATAACAGTCACCCTACCTTTGTCTGCTGGGAGAGGGCGGAACATAACTTTAACAATACCCCCTGAGGTCGACGGAAATGTGAACAAAAGTGCTCGAGAGAACGACAGAAGAAATCTTTACTCCGATTCTCCCCCCCCACCTATCAGCTGTTCAGCAGGGAATGCTAGCACAGTCTAGGAACCACGTGCAGACGTCTATGGAACCCGTTTGAATCACCTTGTTAGAAACGGTCTCTCAGCCCTGAAGATGTTGGGGAGTTTTCCCAACGAAAGCTTGGCAACCTTTTAATATAGTAAAATACTTTAATTAAAGTATTTTAACTTTAAACTATCCTGGTGAATGCGCTTTATTCATTCCATTTATAATTATGCCCGGGAGTCGCATTTTCACCATCATTATTGAATTTTATGATCGAGCAGTACTGCTCACAGCCAGAAAATGGGAGAAATTGACAAGACGCATCTCAGCAGCTTACCGCAGAATAGCGTTCCTACACACCTGCGCTCGAGAGGACCTCCCACCCAAGATGTTAAGAAGGAAACCTGTTATTGATACAAATGAATGCATACAAGCCCTCCATCGGTTTCAACGCCAGACGGTTAAAGCCCTTATTAACGACCAGCACAGACGTGTAGAAAATTTAAAAAAATGGGCTCTTGAACTTCAAAAACATTGTAACTCGACTTTATTAGAACACCACTTCCAAGCACTGAGTCATCACATCCAAATGGTAGCTAGAAAAACGAACCAAGAAACAACAGCACACCTCCAACGTAAGATGAATGCCATACGTAAGTCCCAATATAGTAATTTTACCAATAGAGTGGTTTGTAACCTCTCTTCCAAACCTCTGACCAACTCACAACTCTCCCTACTGCAACATGATACTAATCATAACCTTATGGATGTCTACCCTTTAGATTTTATATCTGCACTGGAGCCTGCTATGCATCATATGGGGACAGATGAAGATACCAGAAATTCCATTAGACAACAGATCACAGGGCTACTTACTAACCACAGGTACCATCACACCCTATCTAGAGAAGAAACTGGGGCTCTTACACAACTTAAAAGAGATGATACTATTGTCATACTTCCTGCAGACAAAGGTAGGGTGACTGTTATTATGGATAGAACACTGTAACAGCTAAAGCACTTGAACTCTTGAATGATAAGTTGGCCTATAGAGTAATTAAAAAAGACCCCTCAATAACGCTCAAAAATAAAATCAACAAACTGCTAGACAACTTTAAGCGTTGTAAGAAGATCGGAGATGACACCCTAAAGAGGATACGTCCCTGTGACACGGCCCTTGCCCGTTTTTACGGTCTACCAAAGATCCACAAAGAAGGTACCCCCCTTCGCCCCATTGTATCATTCAGGGGCACCCCCATCTCAGGACTAGCTAAATGGCTTAGTACCCGCATCAACCACCTCGTAGATGGCAGTAACACCATGGTCAGATCTGCAGAAGAATTTTTAACTAGAATTAAGACCCTTAGGGTGGAGGATGATGAGATGATGGTGTCGTTCGACGTCACCTCTCTCTTCACCTCCATTCCCCAGGACTTAGCCATCTCTGTCCTGAAAGAACGTTTGACATCTATGAGAGAAAGTCATCACCAAGATTCCCTTCAGACGGAAGACCTCGTGAAATTGATAGAAATATGTCTCCAGACTTATTTCACATTCCAAGGTACCATCTATGAACAAATAAAAGGAACCCCGATGGGCTCCCCCATCTCCAGTATTATAGCTGAGGTAGTCCTTCAACAGCTTGAACATAAGGCTATGACTTTATACCAACCCAAATTTTGGGTTCGATACGTGGATGATACATTTGCCATTGTCAAAAGACAACATGTAACTACATTTATGGGAATATTAAATTCCATCTACTCTGACATAAAGTTTACTGTAGAGGAAGAAAGACACAATTCTCTTGCCTTCTTAGATGTTTCCATCCACCGTCAACCAGATGGATACCTACATACGAAGGTATTCCGTAAACCAACCCACACGGATAGAATCCTCCATTACCAGAGTAATCATCCTGTTTCCCATAAAATCAGCTGCATAAAAACGTTATTTAAACGCGTTGACTCCCACTGCAGCACGGATGAATATAAGAAAGAAGAGAGGAGACACCTCTTCCGTACGTGCATATATAACGGTTATCCATTAAAATTTATCAAACGACATTGTACAACTTTCCAGCACCAGACCACCCAACGAAGAAGGGATTCCCCCCTACAAAAAACACGCATCTCCCTCCCATACATAAGTAACATCTCAGAGGCCACAGCCAGACTACTAGCACCCCATGGTATAGAAGTAGCTCACAAACCTAACCAAACCCTACGATCAAAAATTATGCGTCCAAAGGACCCCCTACCTACCATGGAGAAATCTGCTATTGTTTATAAGATCAACTGCAAAAACTGCGAAGGCAACTATGTGGGAGAAACAGCCAAATGCTTGAAAACTCGCCTCCACGAACACAAACTGGCCATAAAACGAGGTGAACCACACTCACAACTTTGGATGCATATGGCACAACAAGGCCATCAGTTTGACTTCAATAACACCCTTATCATAGCCAGTGATGCCACGAAGGGAGGTCGGCTGCTAAAAGAAGCCTGGTTCTCGAATAACAACTCAATCAATTGACACATTGACTTGCACCCAGCACAACAAGCACTACGAAAATGGAACTCAAACCATCATCCTTTATATCACAAACCTTACAATCAACATCCACAACATTCTAAACCAGGAGCTACACCTCCTCCCTACCAGAAACAATCTGATATAGACTACCCAGAAACCCCCCAACAATATCAAGGGGAAACCACACCCCCTTTAATTGGAGAAAACAACAATAATGACATTGGAGCGCTTAAGAAATTTGAGGATAGAACCACTAAATTTAGCACTACCCATAATAATAATAAAGGTGGATATCCCATACAGAGAGGGGAGAAAAAACATGTGATGACGACCCGTTCGCTTGATAAAAGGGAAAGTAACATGAGCGGGGAATCTGCCCAAATACCAACAGACTTTTGCTCACAGAAATGGGGGGGGATTTAACTTGAATATTGACTACGAGGGAAGATGAGCATGGGGACACCATGATGGAGGAGGATGATTCAAACACTGAAAAATACCACATCCAGTTGATGCTTGTACATGCGAGCGAAGATAAATACGGGAGCACGCAGCAGAGGAAAGATGTTAAATTGCAGCCGATGAAGCCCCGCCTCCATGGTAGGATACACAATGACATCAAACTAAATCCCCCCACTGCAACGAGAGCCAGTACTGCCGGGAGAGGGCGGAACATAACTTTAACAATACCCCCTGAGGTCGACGGAAATGTGAACAAAAGTGCTCGAGAGAACGACGGAAGAAATCTTTACTCCGATTCCCCCTCCCACCTATCAGCTGTTCAGCAGGGAATGCTAGCACAGTCTAGGAACCACGTGCAGACGTCTATGGAACCCGTTTGAATCACCTTGTTAGAAACGGTCTCTCAGCCCTGAAGATGTTGGGGAGTTTTCCCAACGAAAGCTTGGCAACCTTTTAATATAGTAAAATACTTTAATTAAAGTATTTTAACTTTAAACTCTCCTGGTGAACGCGCTTTATTCATTCCATTTATAATTATGCCCGGGAGTCGCATTTTCACCATCATTATTGAATATATATATATATATATATATATATATATATATATATATATATATATATAGTATCTATCTATCTATCTATCTATCTATCTATCTATCTATCTATCTATCTATCTCAAGTATATTTCTATGAAATACCATGCAAAATCTGCTCAGCCACATTCATTGGACAAACTAATAGGATAATAAATGCACGCGTTGCAGAACACAAGAATGCAGTCAGAAAAGAAGAAAAAACTTCCTCCCTCTTCCAGCACCTTAAAGCTACAGGACATGAAATTGATTTTGAAGGAACCAAACTAATCTCCAAAACTGAACACCACAACAAGAGAATAATTATGGAAGCCATTGAAATAGAAAAACACCCCCACAACATGAATAAATGTGATGATACCTCCCACCTACCAGACATGTGGAAACTAGCCCTAATCAACAAACGAGTCCTAGCCATGGAAACTGACACTGGACCCAGAACAACACAGTACGCCACCACCATTCACCCTCACCAGACCTGCGAATCCTGTGCATTATGTTAACAAATAAAAGAAAAAACGAACGCCAGGATATAATAAACCAGCCTGTTTAATATAAACAAGCCTGTGGTTAAGAAGAGTCACTAAGCTTTCATCCAGCCAAAAACTGCTGGTGTCATCAGGGTTAGAATCGAAGGAGATCGGGAAGGTAGCTCATATAGCCTCCTGCCTCTGCGCCTGGTTCCTTGAGTGCGTCATCGGCCCATTGATTGTATTAATCTGTATCGCGCAGAGTTGTTCCGCATCAGGCAAACTGTCTTTGACTCCACTGGTTGTTTTATGATCCTCAAGTGCTCTTTTAGAGTGTGTGCAAGCACTTGGTGGGCGGCTGTCAATCTGTCCCTGTGCCTAGTCCCCCTCCCTCCCTCCCAGGGCCATTATCCTCCCCCACTCCCAAGGCCATTGTCGTAATTCCTCCACTCCAGTCCTGCAACAAGCTGCTGTTCTGGCATTCCTGCTCTCTGTCTTCTCCCTCCTTCCCTCTCCTTCCAGATCGCCTCAGCACTTCCATCCCTGGCTTAGGGCTGTTTGGTCCATCATCTCGGTCCATGGGAGTTGTGGTCATTCCACCTATGGAGCCATCATCCCAATTATGCAAAACACTGTCATCGTCTTCTTTAGAAATCGTGCCCATTTCATCCATCATTCTACCACCCCAATCCTGCCAAGGAAGAGTTAAATGTCTTCTCAGCAGGCCGTGGTGCTGTTTTTCCCATTTCCTAAGAGTCTGGTAGGCCGGCAAAAGATCTATCCGTGGTTGCACAGTGGTTAGAATGCAGTACTGCAGGCTACTTCTGCTGAATGCCAGCTGCCAGTAGTTTGACAGTTCGAGTCTCACCAGTTCAAGGTTGACTCAGCCTTCCATCCTTCCGAGGTTGGTAAAATGAGCACCCAGATGGTTGGGGGCAATATGCTGACTCTGTAAACCACTTAGAGAGGGCTGTGAAGCTGTACATAAGTTTAAGTGCTATTGCTATTACTCCTTCATGCATTTATCTTATTTCAATGCAACCCTTGTACATTCCTGTCCTCTTCTCTCCTCCTCCTTGTCCAGAAAAGAATGGCTAATAATGTGTTGTTTCTTAGCTAAGATTTGCTTACACACAGATACACAAAAAGCCCAAAGAGCAACGTTTTAATTTAAACATACAGTGAAGTGATAAAGGATATTTTGTGGAGTCTTGTGAGAACAGATCAGTGCATTTACATCAGAAGTTTGTTTTATAACTTTGTAAATAAAATCTGCAGACTAACCACAGCTTTAAAAAAGCAACAGACACATAGTTATATTAAGCTGCACAAGAAAAACAACCATCTTCTGATATCTTAAGGACTAAATTTATTAGTCTTGAAAATGGTAGAATCCTTTGTTGTTTTAGTAACAGGGCAACATACTCTGGCTGGTCAGTGCTGAATGCTATTTCAAGAACACCAGTTAAAACTGAGAAATATTACAATTGGATGTCATGGAAAAGGATCTAATATTAGATTTCTTTCTGATATATTAGCTTTGGGAGTTGCAGAGCTATTTGTTTCCTTCCAAGGGAAATAATCCTGTTATGCAAATCCATGCTTGTGGTCTGGAATGACAGTCTGGCCATAATTTTGTCACCTCAGATTCTGTTGGTGTGACATAGGTCATGCATGTGGAATGACAGAAATTTAACTGCTTACATATTTTGATGGCTGCTTTTTTTTTGTTTCCTTGTTACACTACATATAATGTGCTGATATGCATGATATACCTTAATTCATTCATCATATTGAGAGACAGAGGAAAACAATCTAACCTTGCAGCTTGACATCCAGTAGACTTTTCAGCCTGTTTGGTGAAAGACACATATGTTAATGCCAGCCTAGAGATGACAGCTATCATTATCTATCTCTTGAAAATGACTTTGGAGCACAGCATTTTTAAGCCTCCCACAGTCTTTTCACACCTTAAACCATAAGAATTGATTCCCCCCCCCAATTAAAGTGAATCTTACACACATTACCATAAAAAGGAAATAAATATTTGCCCATTTTTTATTCCTATATTTAATGAACTTATTCAAGTTGTGATCTATTCATAATTTCCTGGAAATGCATCTTTCTGGGCAATTAAGAAAAAAACCAGAAAATTTCTAAGTCAAGAATTAAATTTGCACTAGTCAAGAATTAAAGCTACAAAACTGAAAACAGAGTCCTGCAAATTAGCATAAGCTCAAAAAATGCAATAACTTATAGCCCATAGCTAATTAAGACATGACATAAAACAAGACTGGGGAGCATCAGGATTTCAGCCCTCACACAGGCTTAATCTAATGTGTACAGTTTACAACAGAAGAATGCAGACTGCTTTTAATGGATAAATGATTGATTCCAAGGAGTCTGTGAACTTTTACTGTCTCTTTTCAATTACTTTTAGTCCTCTCATAATTTCCCTTGATAATGATATTTGGAGGCTGATGCCAAATCTCATGTAACAAAAGATTGTGGAAGGATAAACTGCTCTGAAATAAGAAAATATTGTGAATGACTGTCAAGGTCAATGTTTTTTTTTTCTCTGTAATGATCTGAATGTTAGATGCACAGCTTAGGCATATAAGCAATAGCAGAGAAAAGGAAAAGAAAAAAAAGAATAAAACTGTTAGAATCACAACTTCCAAATTGGCAAGTAGGTTTTGAAAAAAAAAGAAATATATATATATGAGAAGCTGGAGCAGGTAGATAGAAAGAGATGAAGTATATTCTATGTTGGGCAGAAAATGCTCCTGGAATGAGGGGTAACCAGATGGGACATGAAACTGAACAGGCAGGGACTGTGTAGGAGATGAGCAGGCTGAGCTGAAGGAGGAGTTAAATGTGTCATCAGTCTTGTGTCTCTTCGCGCCCACAAGAGATTGAAATTCAGCTCACCTTGAATTTCACTGATCTACCGCCAATTTGCTTTGACTGTTAGTAGTTCAGATTTTTGTAGAGAGCACAAGTTTTCAATAAATCCTTATATTCATTTCAACTGTCTGGACTTCTGATTTTCCGATACTATCATTCTATGGTCAGTAAAATGTGGACCCAGATTGTTGGGGGCAATATGCTGGCATTGTTAACCACTCAGCGAATGCTGTAAGGCACTATAGAGTGATATATAAGTCTAAACACTATTGCTATTAAGAAGAGAAACTGAAATCTGTTCTGAAGATACATAAGTGTGGGAGGAAAAAGAATATATCAGCTAAGTGTCTGGCACTATAAAGTAAAGTGAATCACACATTCACTAAGTACATTTTACAATAAGCTTGGGTAATAACAAACACCACTATGCATGCACTGTTCATACACTTGCTTGCTATGTGTACTTGTCTGGTATAATTTCTATTTATTTCAACCCCAAAGGATGGCTTCTACCCACAAGCAAATAATCATGGTTTCATACAATTATAATAGTGACAATAATATGTGATGCCAACAATAAAACAGCAATCAAATCCCAAAGGCCTTTTTGAACAGCCACTTTGTTATAAGCCTCTGAAAGACTCTGAATATGAGGACTACCAAAGAAGGGAGAATGAACATTTTCAGGTCTTCTCATGAACAAGACCTCCATCAGCTTCCTCTTTCCCTAGAACTGGCTTGGATAGATAACCATGACTGGAATTATACGATATGAAAAGTCAAAATAAACAAAATATAGTGGCTTAATTGGATAATCTAGCTAACACAAATTGCCAAAACAGAATATGTCTTTGTTGTTTTTGCTGCTGTAGTTTATGAACCATTTTTACAGTTTATTGCAGATAGCTGACCCTTTTAGCTTAAAGTGCTCCAAAGTCCTTTGTCAAAACAAAATTAGGAAAGAACAATATTATAATCAGTGATCTTGGAAGAATGGCATGATTGAAATCTGATGATGTGATTATGAAATGATGGATCTGATGATGCCTGAGCCAAGAACTGAACAGCTGAAATGGGTTTGAGAATTGTTTATTTCTTTAAGAGATATTTATTTAAGTTCCCTCAGCTTCAGTCAAAGGTTTTTATTTGCAGAGAATACTTCCACTTTTAAATTAAATTTTGGTTCAATATAGGGCTATTATATCAGTCACTTAATTGCAATAGCTTTATGTGCAGACTTATCTTGGAACTGCCATGATGCCAAAGATGGTGTGCAACAAGTATTAGATTCATAGATAGTTAGAAAAGAAAAGAAAAAAAATGTTAATAATTTATTGATATTTGAGACTTTAAATAAAAATCTTGGTTGTGAAGAAATTGATTTTTTTCTTTACTAAAATCATGATTAGATGGAGATAATAAGATTAGATTAGATCAAAAATAGGTAAACAAAAAGCTGAGAATTTTATCATTGGCTATTCTAAAATGAAAATTAAATGCCTGCGGCAACTTATTAATAAAGACAATTTCATGATGCATTTACAATGTGCATTAGATTCTTTTTAATCAATAGCAATATTTTGGTTTCAAATGTGAAAAGTGAGCAGATGGCTTTGGAATAACGATATTTATTGGGGATATTTAATGAATGAAAAGAATTTTTCCTGTTTCAAGATAAATCCACATTGTAGGCTTATATTGAATTTAGTTGACCTTGCAAGTACCATTCATTCTTTGATTTAATTTTTGCTTGGAGACTGTTCTGTAAAACCCAAATTCCCTAGCCAGCTCAAGCATCAATGAGAAAAATGATAAATCCCATGATCCTTTCTCTTCCTTTGTCTTTAAAATAGATATAGATTCCAGTGAATTAAATGATATAATGAAGAATTTCTCTCTCATACTATATAATGGCTATGAGCCAAGGCTAAATTATAAATTGAAGAGCTATTATTATCTATAATCAATGACATGGCTTATGCATTGTCCTTGAATTTGATTGGGGATAATACATAGGTATACTCATACATTTTTTTGTGGCAACAACATGGACATTGTTTGCTTCTGCCTTCTTTCAAGATGTGGTTTTCCTTCCTTCCTTCCTTCCTTCCTTCCTTCCTTCCTTCCTTCCTTCCTTCCTTCCTTCCTTCCTTCCTTCCTTCCTTCCTTCCTTCCTTCCTCAAGTTTCCAGTGATGGGCCTCTCCTCAAAATATTAACCTTGCAAATCTCTTAGATTTGCATATATAAGCAAGGAATGATTTGTGACAAAAATGGTTTGAATATGAAGATGGAGGATTCTGTAAAAGAGTCCTTATTTTACAGACAATTCATTTTAATTCATACTTACTGTGACAATCCCAACTTAATAGAATAACATGAATGCTAAAATTACTGCACTGGTTTCCTGTAGATTCCATGCTTAATTCAAAGTTCTGTTGGTGACCTACAAAGCTCTCTATGAGGTATCAGTGTGTCATTTCAGGCATTGCTTGTCCAGGTTGAATCTACCACACCAGTAAGAACATTGAGATAAAGTCAGCTAGAGTTCCCATTCTAAGCGAGCTGCAATGGCACAGTGGTTAGAATGCAGTTGTTGTTGTTGTTAGTTACAAAGTCATGCCTGACCCATTGCGACCCCATGGACAATGTTCCTCCAGATCTTCCTGTCATCTACCATCTTTTGGAGTCTATTTAAGCTAGAATAGAATGAAGTACTACAGGCTAATTCTGCTGACTGCAGTTGCCTGCAATTCAGCAGTTCAATTCTCACAGGCTGAAGGTTGATTCAGCCTTTTATCCTTTCAAGGTCAGTAAAATGAGGACCTTTATTGTTGGGGGCCATATGCTGACTCTGTAAACAGCTTAGAGAGGGCTGTAAAGCACTGTAAATCTAAGTGCTATTACTTGCTACTGCTAAGTGAGAAAAGGGTGAGGGGATAAGGCAGAGATCAGATAGGACTTCTTGATAACTGCCCCTACATTTTGAGACTCCTTGCTGCCAGATGTTCAAGTAGTTCATTACCTCCTGCACTTGTAAAGCTTTAAAAAACAAACACTGTTCCACTGTGGGTTTAATGTTTCTGTGACCACCTGAGGAATTATTATTTTTATTAATTGTGTAATAATTAATTAATCCATTTTTGTTTTTATACTTTATTTTTATACTGTATTTCACTCTTATCATATGCCAGCCAAAGTCTGAGAATTGAGCTGTATTACAAAGACTACAAACTTTGTAACTAAAAAGAATGAATGGTTGAATAAATATTTTGAGTGGGGATTATTTATAACATCTGGGCATATCAATGTCTCAGTACTTTCTTAAAAGAGCTGGCATACTGTAATGGCATGAATTTATATCTATGCAGAATTGTATTTAACTGATTTTTTATAAAGCTGCTGCTTTGAATAACAGAGCTCAGCTATTGTTTCCTTACTGTCCTTTGGCTGTATCTCTTTTCTTTTTTGAATTAAATGGTTAACATTTACATAAATGTGTTGCAGTCAGTTTAATACTATAATAAATGTTGAATTGTTCATCTTTCTTTTGTTGTTATGAGTATAATGCAATAAGAAGTAAAATAATCCAGAATTTCTAGCACCCCTTGCCCTTGTGATAACACAAAGTTACAAAATAGTCTTGTAATTTCTCTAACGCAATTCAAGACATGTACAGGTATTTTAGAACAAATGTATTTAATAAATTATGTTTGATACCCTGATTAGAAAAGAGACACTAATAACAATTGGTATTCTGCCCACAATTTTATGTGAGTAGAGAAAAAGAATCATTTGACACCATTAGATGATATTTAATGCTGCAACAATCCAGATCCATGAAAAACTGCACTAATTGGAAATTAAAACTAAACAGACCATGGAATTGGATGAAATCTTATTTACGACTCAGAAGTGATAAGTCCATAGCTGTACTATGATGGAGGTGAAAACAAGTGAGATTGTCAGTTCAGATTTCATTTCTATGGATGCTGGAAGAGATAGGTGGCCAAAACAATATTTGGGTGTTTATGTGTATGTGTGGGTGTACATGTGAAAACTAGAAATTATTACAAAAGAGAGTGCCAAAACCACACTGATCCCAAGATCAATTCTGGAAATTTCAGGGTAAGAGTGGGGAAAACTAATACTATGTTAATGCATATAATTAATTTTTCTTCCCCCCTGATCCTTTCTCCATGTGTGAAAACTATGGAGAATCTTTTCTGATGCTTGCTTGTTCTTGCCTTTCTATTTTAAGAACCTTGTATGATGAAATATGGCATGTGCTATTTGTTTGGTTTTGTATTTTGGTCTCCCCTTTAACAAAAATGAGGAAGGTATTAAGCTATGAGAGGCAGTTCTCACTGAGTCAGGAGCAAATGATTTGAAACCACGCTCCTCTGTTCTCATAATAAGGGGCAGGAATACATTCATGCTTAGGGCCATCATAGCATCCCTGCAGTCACATGATTGCTATTTGCAATGTTCCTTGCTGGCTTCTCACAAACAAAATTAATGGGAAAGCCAAAGGGAAGTTGAAAATCACAATCACATGAAGTCCTTGTAGTGCCAACAGAACTGAAGAGTAGAAAGTTGAAAAGCAAATGCACATTTGTAACTATTGTTGTTTTAAACTTAGGACCTTTCCCCCCCCTCCTTTTTTGATGCATCTACCAGTATTCATCTACTCCTGATTAGCATGAAATAATCAAACATATAACAATTGTATAATATTTCACCCACTTGGTTTAAGATATATATCAGACATGTCAAACTTGTGACATCACATGATGTCACGCAACGTATGGGGATGGTTTTGCCATTGCCGGCAATGGGGTGGGCGTGGCTTTCGAATGACACATCCGTCCTGCAGGCCGGCAGTTTGACACCCCTTATTTATATCTATATCTATATCTGTATCTGTATCTGTATCTGTATCTGTATCTATATCTATATCTATATCTATATATGCACTAGCTCTGTGCAAGCATATAGGTTTTGCCTCTGAAGGTCCTTGCCTCCATGAAGACAATGCTATTCACCTTACTGAAGTACAGTAGTGGCCTGATTCATCTCAGTGATGCCCTGTACATAGTTTTTTTTTTGGGGGGGGGGATATTTCAGCATTGTTAATAGTCAGAAGAGTCAGAGGAAGATGCTATGCTTATTTTTCTCCTACCCTTTCATACCTCTAGAAGCTCACTGGAACTGTCAAGAGGAAGCTCAGAAGTAAAACACCTTGTCTGTGCTTTTAGGAGCCCAGGGCTGCATTAGTTTGTAAAGCAACTTCAAGAGGATATTTTGCTCAAAGGACTCTAGAGAAACATCCTGTAGAAACCCTGCAGGGTTCTATAAATATCATATCTCAACAGAGAGAGCAATAGGTTTACCAGTTCTTTTTTTCAAAATGGTTCTTGCCATTGCTGCATATATTGTAGTATATGCATATCCATATGGAGTTTAATTGCAAGTATCACTATAATGATGAATTAAGTTTTATAACATTCTTGTACTTTATTCAGTTCTATAAATTCTGAAGGTACAAGGCGTACTGGACTTTCAAGACAACTGGCTTTATAATGGATCAACATGAAGAGAGTTGGTAGGTTACATCATGAGAAAATCTTGTATGTCATTTTTCTATTGTAACTGGAACAATCAGATCTGTCCAGAATGGGGAAAAAAGACTGAATTGTGGAACATAAATATGTTTATTACTACAATAGAGAAGATTCTTTGAAGTTTTGTGTTAAATAAAAGGCTACTTGTTCTTCTCTGGATTATAAAAATATAAACTAAGTCATAGAAGCTTATGCATTACAAGTAGTCCTTGGCTGCTTGGGACTGGCACTTCTGATGTAAGGTGGTATACATGAAAAATGAATCATCCCTTGATCAGACCCAATTTTATGATAATTTTTATAGCAGTCATGCGAACCACACAGTTAAGTGAATCACTTGCTCATTAAGTGAATCTGACTTTCCCAATTGACTTTGTCAGAGGCACCTGGGAAAGTTACAAATAGGGATCATATGACCACAAGGCACTGCAAACAAATGAAAGCCTGTTACTAAGCACCTGAATTACTTTATTACTGAATTACTTTATTACTGAAATACCACTTTATAATGTCTTGGTAAGGAAACACTTGGAATACTGCATCCAGTTTTGTGCAGAAAAGAGCAACAAAGATGATCAAGGGACTGGAGGCTAAAACATATAAAGAACGGTTGCTGGAATTGGGTATGTCTAGTTTAATGAAGAGAAGGATGAGATGTGACATGATAGCAGTGTTTCAATATCTCAAGGGTTGCCACAGAGAAGAGGGAGTCAAGCTATTCTCCAAAGCACCTGAAGGCAGGACAAGAAGCAATGGATGGAAACTAATCAAACAGAGAAGTGTTGGGAGGAACTCCCCCGTTCGGTTCTTCCAGCCGGGATTCTTCTTGACGGCGCAGTGCAGAAGAAATAGATCGTGAAGCCAGCTACCAGAAAGAGGTTTTATTTCGAGGATCAGCGTTGAGTGACAATTCAGCTCGAGTCCCCGGCTAGCTAGACAGAGTGATCTTTAAATAGGGGTTTTTATACCCTTTGTGGTTTCCAAACTTGTCATTTCTGATTGGTAACAAACTTTATCATTTCTGATTGGTAACAAACTTATCATTTCTAATTGGTGAGTTTGAATTTGCCTTTTCTGATTTGTTGGTCAGTGACTATTGTTGGTTAAATTTCTTTGCTAATCCTGCCTGAAAGGTGTTAATTACTTTATTGTTGTGTCCTGATTGTTGCTAGCTGGTTCCTCATTGTGTGTCAAGTGTTTGCCATTTAGCCTCAGGCTGCTGTTGACCCAATTTAGTTGGGGTGTTCCTAGATTATTTCTTGGTTGGGCTGGGGAGGGGGTGTCCAACTCTCATCAATCCCCCCATTTTGGGCTATCACTGGAGTATCAGTGATTAGCCCAACTGGTTCATATATACGGTAGTGGTGATCAATTTGGCACATCATGAGAGATGTTTTCTTGCTTTGTCCCTTGCTCCTGATGGGAGTTGTGCAGATCTTTAGGCATTTTAACCCTAAAGGAATTAATTGGCATAGGCAACAAAGGAGGGCTCCACCTATTATGACTGTGATTATACTACCAATAAGAATTTTCAACCAATGGAAGTCTGGTAACCATGAAAAGAGCCAGGAAAGGTCCCAGGATGACTGGTTGTGCCCAATGTTTTGTGCTAGTTCTTTTAAATGTTTGATATCTTGTTCAATTAGCCCAGATTGGTCGGATAAATTGAAGCAGCAGAGCCCTCTGAATTCTTCACAGCCATGATTGTGCCTCAATAATAGGTAGTCAATGGCTGCTCTATTTTCAAGGGTGGCTTCTCTGATTTGCCTTAGTTCTCTGTTTAAGGCGTCCAGTGCATGGGAAGTAGTGTTTAAACTTTTAGCTAGGGTACATGCCAGGCTGTTTATATTCCTTGAGTTTCGTGCTGCGAGCCCTGGCACTCCCACTAGAGAGACAGCCAATGCAATATATTCAGTTTTCGTGAGAAGGGGGGTTTTGAAATCGCAGTCAGGAGGTAATGTGTGGAAGCTCCTTCTTTGCCGCCTTTGTAGGGAGGGCATCAGCATGGTTAGTTGTCCTAACGTGCAAGGGCCCCCAGTGGAATTTGCAGGCAGGTAGGAATAAGCTCTCAGGCCACATAATAGAAACCATCCTGTAGGAAGTTTCACATAGCCATATGAGAAGGTGATGGCCTTGGTGTTGTTGCAGACCAGTTCAGTGTTTGTGAGGTTGTAGCAGTTGGAGACTTTAGGCTGGTGGCATCCAGTCAGTGTGAAACAAGTAGCTGCTTGGGTTACTGCTGCTACTTGTAATGTGTACATGCTGTTGTCCTTTATGTTTGTACTGGTTCCCCAGTCAAAAATGTTATAGTATGAGGCTATCAATGAGTGTCCCCTTAACTTAGTGTCATTGGTGATAGCTTTTGGTGCTATTGCTACCCCCATCAAGCATGTGGTTAAGATGTCTTTCACTGACCTACCTCCAGCAAGGCAAAAGTCTGTAGTGTTCAGTACTTCCTTCGCTAAATACTCCCACACGTTCCCCTTTTCCGGAAATAGTTTTGGTTCTATGAACCCAGAAGTACATTTCAAATATAAAAACATCATACAAGTTGCATATAAGATTCTAACAAAGGTAAACTTAATTCCCTCCCCCATTTGTTTCAATCTCAAAAAACGTTTTTAGTGTCCATTCTTCAGTTTCGGGGTTTTTCTTGAGCTTCAGGGGTGGAACCTTGGGTGTTGTCTCAGGTGTAATGCTGTGGTCTATGACTGCTGGCTTGATGTGGGTCCAGTGGATCCAAGCATTCCTTTCAGCCACCTTGATTGCTGTCTGGGTGGTTAGTAGAACTTGAAAGGGTCCATTCCACTTTGGTTGCAATGGTGACTTGCGGCTGTATGACTTTATCCAGATCCAATCCCCTGGTTCAAAATGGTGTAGATTTTCTTCTAGCGGTAAAGTCTGCGTCAGGGCGCTTTGCTTCCACAGTTCTCTGAGCCTCTGGTGCAGAGCTGTAAGATAGGATGATAAGACTACCTCCCCTTTCTCCAAGCAGAGGGACTGGGGGTCCAGGCCTTTGAGTGTGTCAGGTGGTCGACCAAATAGCAGTTCGAAGGGGGAGATGCCTATGTCTCGCCTTGGTCGGGTTCTCAGATGGAACAAAGCTATGGGTAATGCTTGGGGCCAGGGCAGGTGGGTTTCCTGACAGAGTTTGCCTAGGAGAGTCTTTAATTCTCTATTTTGTCTTTCCACCCCCCCTGAGGAGCTGGGATGTCCGGGTGCATGCAGTTCTTGCCTGATACCCAATGCTTGGAGAACATGCGTGATTACTTGTGACACAAAGTGTGTGCCCCTGTCCATGTCTAAAACACTTGGGATTCCAAACCTGGGCACAAGTTCCTTTAGCAGGTGTCTGGCAGTTTCCAGAGCTGTGGCATGGCGGCATGGGTAAGCCTCCACCCAGTGAGTCAGCTGGTCCCTGCAGACTAGCACGTATTGGTAGCCGTTACTTTTAGGGAGCTGAATGTAATCCAGCTGGAGTTTCTCAAAGGGGCGTTGGGCCCATGGTCTTCCCCCTGTGTGTGTGGCCTTTCTTGAGGAAGCATTATTTGCTTGGCATACCTGACAGGTTTTAGCTATACGAGTGGCCTCACTATAGACTCCTGGGGCATACCACACCCTCCTTATGGCATCTACTATTGCCTGTGTCCCACAGTGCCCCTTAGAGTGTAACTGTTGACAGATCAGCCGTAGCAGACGTCTGGGGGCTATGGGTCTTCCATCCGGGACCCACCAAAATCCTTCCTTATATATTGCCTCGCATTTTTCCTCCCATAATTTCTCTTCCCCAGGTTCTAGCAATTCTTGGTATTGTGTTACTGGTCTTAATTGTAACGTGGGGAGCATGGTGAATGCCTTCAGGGGTTGAGTGGCAGCCCACTTAGCCGTGACGTCAGCAAAGTGGTTCCCTTTTGTGATCCTTGAATCGTCCAATCTGCTAGGAATGAGGGTAGACGGATAGCTTTCAACAGATCTGCTAGGAATGAGGGTAGACGGATAGCTTTCAACAGATCAGATATGAGGTCCGCGTGAGCAATTGGCTGGCCGCTGGACGTAAAAAACCCTCTCTGTTTCCAAAGGGCACCGGTCGCATGGCAGACTCCAAAAGCATACCTGGAGTCTGTATATATATTGGCAGACTGGTTCTCGGCTATTTCGCATGCCTTTTTTAATGCAATGAGTTCAGCTGCTTGAGCGCCGTAATGTGGAGGCAAGGGGGAAGCCCAGACTGACTCATGCAGAGAAACGACTGCTGCTCCCGTTATGCGGGTCCCATCCAGAAGGTAGGAAGAGCCATCGGTAAATAACTCTAGGTCTGGGTTGGGGAGAGGATTATCTGTTAAATCAGGACGTGGCAGTTCAGCATCCTGGACTAGGTGCAGGCAGTCATGTAATGCTTTATCTGTTAGGTTAGTTGGTAACAATGTTGCTGGGTTTAGCGTGTTGCAGCGTTCAAAGGAAATATTTTCCGAAGTGAATAGTTCTGCTTCGTATTGGGCCAGGCGTTGTTGGGTAAATGCCTGGGTTTGCGACTTTAAGAGTATGGCAAACACATCATGGGGAACCCTCAGAGTGAGGGGGCATCCCAAAACCAGGTCCTTTGATCGCTTAACTAGCTCTACCGTGGCGGCCACTGCCCTCAGGCATGGAACAGCTCCTCTAGCTACCGGATCTAGCTGGACTGAATAATAGGCTACCGGTCTAAGGTTTGGACCAAACTTCTGCGCCAACACCCCTGAACCTATGCCTTTGCATTCGTGAATAAAAAGGAAAAAGGGTTTCGTATAGTTAGGGAGACCCAGAGCTGGGGCTGAGGCTAGGGTCTGCTTTATTTTCTCTAGGGTGTTTGCCAATTCCTTTGTCCATGCAATAGGATCAGGTTGGTCCTTTTTTGTTAGTTGGACTAAAGGTTTTGCTAATTCCCCAAAGGCTGGTATCCAGGGTCGGCAGAATCCTAAGACCCCTAACAGGGCACGCACCTGGCGTTTTGTTTGTGGGTGCTTCATTCTTAGGATGGTCTCGACTCTTTCGGGTGCTAACTTTTGGACCCCAGGGGCAATAATATACCCTAAATAGGACACTTCCCTTTTTAAGTACTGTAATTTAAAAGGAGATGCTTTATGCCCCTTTTCCCCCAGACATTTCAGTAGGTGGTAGGTATCTGCCCTACAGCTCTCCTCAGCTTCGGAAGCTACCAGTAGGTCATCCACGTATTGGATAAGTGTGGATTTGCATGGTAGAAGGATGGAAGCTAGGTCTTCCCTTAAAATCTGTGAGAACAAAGTGGGAGACTCCGTATAGCCCTGCGGCAATCGAGTCCAGGCGTATTGTTGCTTATCCCATGTGAAGGCAAAGAGGTATTGCGATGCAGGGTCCACAGGGATGCTGAAAAAGGCTGCACAGAGATCAATTACTGTGAAATAGGTGGCTGACGCTGGTACTTCTGTAATTATGGTAGCTGGGTTTGGTACTACCGGTGCTCTGGGTATTACATGATTGTTCACGGCTCTCATATCATGTACAAAGCGGTAAATGGGGTTCCCTTCACTGTCTACCTTTGGCTTTCGAACCGGAAAGATTGGGGTGTTGCAAGGGGAAGTGCATTTACGCAGCACCCCCTGCTCTAGGTATGCTGTTATCAGTTTTTGAATTGGTTCTATCGCTTCCGGTTGTATCTTGTACTGGGGAATACATGGTGGTGGTCCTGGCTTAACTTGGATCGTAACCGGGGTAGCTGCTTTTAGCAGCCCCACTTCGGTAGGGTCCCAACCCCACAGAGAGGCTGGCAAGCTTCGGAGATCCATAGGCAGCTGGATCTCCTTGCCAGTTGAACAAACCATGGAAAAATGTGCCCGTTTGACTGGGATGTCTAAGTGGAGCCCTTCTGCAGTACATTTAATAGTTGCCCCAAGTTTGCAAAGCAAATCCCTACCTAGGAGGGATAAGGGGGATTGAGGACAAACAGTAAACGGGTGTTCTAAGGAGAAGGGGCCAACTTCTACCTTCAAGTTATCTGTAAATTCGACTGGGATAAGTTTTCCTCCAACCCCCATTACATTGTCTTTGGCCCCAGGCACTATTGAATCCTTAAAGGGTGCCGTTGTGAGAAGGGAGGAGGTTGCTCCGGTATCAATGAGGCATTCATATGTCTTTCCCCCTACAGTGATTGTTAACAGGGGTTCCCCATCAGGGCCGCCCTTTAAGGGGATAGCTAACCCCTGAAATGTAGCCTTATAATCAATTTCTAGTCAGGCTAGGTCGTGTTCTGGCTGTCCCCATTGGGGAATATTTTGGCCTCTTTCCTCATTCTGACGATGAGGGGCCATCCTTGGGAAGGGGGGCCTTGGCTTGTGACGGTTCCAGGTGTTCCTCTCCAGTTCCCCCCTGCAGTATCTCATAAGATGCCCTTCCCTACCACAATGAAAACAATGCCGGCAAAAGGGTTGTCTCTCAGTCTTGTACCGCTGGCACATTGCTTCCCTTGAGGTAGGTTTACGATATCTGCTCCCACTTTCCCTATTTATCATGGCAAAAGCTTGCAAATCCTCCCTCCTTTCCATTCTGTGTCTTTTCTCTTTCTCCCTTTCTCGTTCCGCTTCCTTCCTTTCTCTCTCTTCTTCTGCTCGCCTTTCCCTCTGGTCAAATACAAAGTTCGCAATCCTGCGCAACTCTGAGATATCTAAGGTGGACCAGTTGGAGACTATCTTCTGGGAGTGCCCCCGGATATCGCTTGCCGATTGGTTAACAAAAGCGGCTGCAAGAATGTTCTTATCCTTTGAGCAGCCTATGTCTAAGTGTGCATATGCGGTTCCGGCCTCTAAGAGGTGGACCCAGAAGGCATCAGGGGTCTCTTTGTCTCTCTGTGTGGTCTTTTGGAACTCAGCCCAATTGAGGGGCTTTTTTCCTATTTCCTGTAGGGCTTCCATTAAGTTGGTTTTTGCCCTAGTATAATCGTCCCAGTGGTTCTGATTATTATAATCCCAATCTGGGCGGTCGAGGGGCCAGGCTATCCTGGCAGGGGCTCTTTGCCCAGGCGTGGGTATTACGGGACGCCGGGCTATTTCTTCTGTTTTTTCAAAAAGTTTTATCAATTCGTCTTTGGTCAGAAACACGTGTAGCAGCTGGGTCATGTCTGCCCAAGACGGATTGTGAGTGTCTACAATAGACTTTATGGTCTCTATAACGGTTTGAGGGTCCGCTCGGAAGGTGGGAGTATCTTTCTTCCAAATGACCAAATCAGACGGAGAGAAAGGGGTGTGGGTTAAAATGTGTTCAGTCTGGCCCCTCTGTCGCCCGGGTACGGGCCTGTTTAACAGGGGGGCCATGAAGGTCGGTTTAGGGTTATCTAAGGGAGGCTGGGGGTCCAAGTTGACTTGGGTTGGGTTCCTCTGTCTGGACAGTTCGGCCCAGCAATACCAGTAGGGTAGTTGGGTTGGCTCTATCCTTGACCTAAGTTCTTTTAGTGTTCTGATTTCTAGGGTGCCACCTTCGGGCCAAATTTGTCTCCCGCGGTCATCTTTAAGCAAAGCCCATTTCCTACATAATTCCTCTAATCGCTTCTTCTTCATTCCAGCCTGGACAGGAAGCTGATTCCTGTCCCAGGCTTCGAGCAAGCTCTCAATTGGGAAACCCACTTCGGCCCTTGAATTGGAACTCCCCAACCTTTTATAACGGGGTTTTAAACCCACTTCAGCCCTTGAATTGGAACTCCCCATTCTTTTATAACGGGGTTTTCCTTTCAATGTTAAAGGGTACTAACAGTCGAAGTCTCCTTGCGAGACTTCTTTCCCAATACAGTCGAAGTCTCCTTGCGAGACTTCTTTCCCCTAATACAGTCGAAGTCTCCTTGCGAGACTTCTTTCTCCTAATACAGTCGAAGTCTCCTTGCGAGACTTCTTTCTCCTAATACAGTCGAAGTCTCCTTGCGAGACTTCTTTCTCCTAATACAGATTCTCGGAGGTGAGCGGCCACCTCCGCTCGGGGCTACTGCTTTAATATTTACTGGCAGAAGGGGTCCTGGCTTGCCCAGAATAGGGTTCTCTTTCTCTGCCCGCTCGGTCCTCCTCTCTCACCAGAAGGTCTCACGCTCCGATGCCCCCCCTTGCTTTCCCGAATTCCGCCGGTCACGGCTCCACTGGAACTAGCAGCCGGTCGGGGTGCGGCTAGAGGGCACACGGAGGGAGCGAGCTCCAGCTGATTCTAAGAGGAGGATGCCTCACACACACACTCATGCATTCTTCCTTTCGTCTCCCCAGACCCTTTAACCTAATAGATTTAAATTTGGTGGCACTTACCCTCTTTCCTGGTAGCTGTTCGAGCGTAAGACTCAAAAACTCCCTTTGCTACCCGATGCCGACCGGGCAGGGTCCGAGGAGGCTTCCCCACGGATCAAAGTGTCCGCTGCCAGCTGGGTGATGACTCTTCCGGGCCCGGTCCGGTGGCTGGGTGAGCTGGAAGTCCCTTCGTGGTCGCCAGATTGTTGGGAGGAACTCCCCCGTTCGGTTCTTCCAGCCGGGATTCTCCTTGACGGCGCAGTGCAGAAGAAATAGATCGTGAAGCCAGCTACCAGAAAGAGGTTTTATTTCGAGGATCAGCGTTGAGTGACAATTCAGCTCGAGTCCCCGGCTAGCTAGACAGAGTGATCTTTAAATAGGGGTTTTTATACCCTTTTGTGGTTTCCAAACTTGTCATTTCTGATTGGTAACAAACTTTATCATTTCTGATTGGTAACAAACTTATCATTTCTAATTGGTGAGTTTGAATTTGCCTTTTCTGATTTGTTGGTCAGTGACTATTGTTGGTTAAATTTCTTTGCTAATCCTGCCTGAAAGGTGTTAATTACTTTATTGTTGTGTCCTGATTGTTGCTAGCTGGTTCCTCATTGTGTGTCAAGTGTTTGCCATTTAGCCTCAGGCTGCTGTTGACCCAATTTAGTTGGGGTGTTCCTAGATTATTTCTTGGTTGGGCTGGGGAGGGGGTGTCCAACTCTCATCAGAAGCAACCTAGTACTAAGGAGAAATTTTCTAACAATTAGAACACTTAATCAGTGGAACAACCTGCCTCCAGAAGCTGTGAATGCTCCAACACTGGAAGTTTTTAAGAAGAAACTGGACAGTCATTTGTCTGAAATGGTATAGGGTTACCTGCCTAAGCAGGGGGTTGGACCTCCAAGGTCCCTTCCAACTCTGTTATTCTATTCTATTCTAAACAACAAAACCAAACCTTATCATGGTTTAATTGGCCAATAGCTATTTACATTTGCTTATAATCACTTCTACATGGCTCACACAATTACAAAACAGGCCTGTAATCTGCCGGAACTATTTATAGAATATTTATAATTACATTATCAACCCACTCAGTTATCTATACCATATATAAAATAACCACATGTATTATTAATTATCCTATTACTGAGGTGTACAAATATATTACAGATGAACGATGGCACTGCAGTGTTAATTGGAATCTCCAGGAGTGTTATGGGACTTTAATGGCTCATTAAAATGCAAATAAATAAATAGAAAATTACATATAACCTTATGAGGAATAATGGATATTTTGCTTGTTTATTGGTAACTAATTTAGTGTGGATATAAAGGAACACTCCATCATAATTTTCTATAGTTATATTCAGGGTATTCCCAAAACCCTCTTTCAAATTTTATTCTTCAGTTTTTCATGTTTAGTGAAATCACTTTGATTTCATCAAAGTAGATAATGATGTATTTATTCTGCTGTGAGGCTTTTCAGGCCACCCAATCTATCTCACAAGCATTTACAATATACATTGAAAAGAATTCAGAATGCTTATGAGCTCTGAATACTGGCAATAGCTGTTTTGCACTATAATCACAACCAGTCCCTGTAGAACATGCAGAATCATTATCCAGAGTTCCCCCCCATCCTTTTGACCTCCAAAGTAGCCAATATCTGAGTGTCCTCTAAGCTTTTCTGCAGTATATATCTGTCCCACGCCCATGCATCAGATTGCAAATCAATAAATATTTGTCCAGTCTCCACTCCAAATGATTTCTACCCCACATTCTCCTAATTAGCATCCTTGTCTACCTGTCTTTTAATCTATATTTTGATGATTTAAAAAGTAAATTGCTACTTAAAGATGAAGAGATGGTGATATCCGTGATGATAAGCATTAAAGCCTTCTCTGAGCTGAGTGGTAGAAGAGGAAAATGAAAGAAAATTGGCGGTATGAATACGTGAAGAAACATCAAAATTGGATAGTGGATGAGGCATTATGTGGTTAACTGAAAATGATGCCTAGAAGGGCTCTTTATTTCATATTTCCCTTTTACTGGTTTCAAGCAAGAGAAAACTAAAGCTGCATTATAGGAAGGCTGTTGCACATACAGAAAAGTATTTCACATATAGAAAAAAAACCAGGGGTGAGATTTAGCCAGTTGGTACCAGTTCAGCAGAAGTGGTAGCTAGTTTTTTGTCACCCAGGCCCAGAATGGATTTCCAGAAGTGGCATCCACACAGAAAACCACTTGTTCACATATTTGAATCCCACCACTGAAAAAGAGAGTACAACATTCATAAAAGGCAATATTAAGAGGAGTACAAAGATCCATGTTTAGAAAAAAATAGATTTTAATGCTTTAATATTTTTTCATTGATTTTTTTTAGTCATATCTCTGCATCTCATTGTCCAGGAAACTTCTTCCATTTTCAGTTTAGAGAAATATGTACATGTTTATAAAAGGGACAAACAGGACTTGGGATTTGTTTGAAAATATAAATATAAGAAAAGTCAAAACTGGTAGATTTAAAATCATTACTTAAACTTCAGCCCCAAAAGTACAAAGTGATCTAGTAGATATATCACTGGTAAATGGTTGAATAGAAAATTATTAAAAAAGACCTTTTGAAAATTTGTTTTTGTTTAAATATTCGGTCATTTTGTTATTGGATCAATAAGATCCAGTATAAGTTCAAATACTCAAAATTAGTAGACCTTATTTGAAAATAAATGTGGATTTCATATCCAGTAGTAAAATGTAAACTCCATCTATAGAAAGACTATGAGACATTGTTTATGAGCAGTCTTCAGAAACATTACATTAGAAAATTTAGTTAGTATATAGGTTGTATACAGATTAGTATGTAAATTATCACAGCATTTTCAAAGTATGCTCTTTAGATTATAAAATAATGGTTAATATGCAAGAATCTTGACTGCACTAAATGTTCCAATGATAATTTTCTATTGCCTGCTAATTTTCCTAAAACATGAAAAGTGTGTATCAGTAAATAATTTGGTTTTGGTATCAATCCTATAACTCCATTTCTGAGATATGTAATAATTATTTGTCATCAAATAATTTTCTAATATAAGAATGAATCTTTCTATCTGGTTATAACTGTAAATTAATGTTTATCTTTGTTTATTGTACTGAGCTGTAGAAATTTTGCATTTCCAGATGTGCTGTAATAAAAATAGTGACTATGCTACTTGAGGCACTGGAGAGTATTTCAGCAATAACTGAAGAGCTATTATAGGCTTCCCATCCTACATGTACTGGATGCAATTCACAATATCACAGTATGTCCACAGAACAAGTCTTTCTTGTTAAATCTCACAGCAAAGTAGCTTATACTTCACTAGGAATTTTTAAAGTATTTACTTCAAAATGCATATTTTTGTACAAATGTTGTATTTTGCAACAACTGTGTTGGTGCCATAAATTTGCCTTCTCCAGTTTGTGCCTTTCAGATATTTTGGAGTTCAATTCCCATTAATCTTCCAGCCAAGATGGAGCTTGAAATCTGACATATCTAGAGGGTACAGTGTAAGGGAAAGCTGATAAAATTCATCAATATTTTACTTCCTTAGTTCAAGGAAAGCTAGCAAAACTGAGAAATCCAGTTCCGAAGTGAGGCAAAAACTAGATTTAATTGGCAAGTAACCTTTAATATTAGAAAACCCTTGTATGAAGATGAGAAAATGGAGAGGCTTTATATATGTAGAGCTAGTAGATTTTTAAGGTGGTATAGACACCCTATTATAGAGGGAGAAAAGGTAGAGGGAGGAAGATTGTATGTGATCTTTAGGAACTAAATTATGAGATTTTACTGACTGCATAACAAAATAATATTTTAATGTAGACAAAAATAAATGAATGGAATAACAGTGTTTTTCTTTGCATACTTGTAAGGAATCTGTACTTGCACTCACCCACATACAGACACAGCCAGCAAGTCCTGCTAATTCTTCTTCTTGTAGCAAGGGATTGTTCCTGGGAGGGATGTGTGAAGAATGCAGAGAATGAATGTCAAGAGTATATACTCCAGTAGGGTCACCCAAGGAGTGAAGGTCATATCAGCTGTCCAGCTAAAGAAACAGGCACCTATATAGGGCAGCAGTGCTAATAGGAAGCTGCCAGAAGCAGATGATCATTTTAGTAACAATGGCAAAGGCAACAATTCATTTGGCCCAGAAGAAAGCAATGGGAAACAACTCCTGTATTTCTTCCAAGAAAACCACACAGATAGAAAATATAAAATGATTGATGATATAGTGCCTGATGGTAGGCCCCCTCAGGTCAGATGGCACTCAACATGCCACTGAGGAAGAGCTGTGGATCTTTCAGAGTATTAATGGTGTTTATAACTTGGCTAGATTAAAGCATTTGGGATATCTAATTGCTAATGTTGCCATGCAGAAAAAGAAAATATGAAGCTGCAAAGACAGAATATGAATGTGTGTGTGTGTGTGTGTGTTTGAGATGTGTTTGAAGATTAGTAGCTTGGGTTGGTAGCTGGGCAGTTGGTTTGATTTCCGGGCTTGGTAATTAGGTTGCAAACGTTTTGCCTCTGTTCGGGGGGACATCTTCAGTGTGGTTTGAATGATCAAAACCAAGTCCAATGCAACAACTGTGAAAAGAACTATGTGGGCCAAACAGGAAAAAAGATATCTACTAGACTGCACAAGCACTCCCTGGCTATCAAAACACATGACCCATTGTCCCTCATGTCCGTCCACAGTTATACTCAAACAAAGTCAAGGAGAGAAAGAGAATTCCTTGAGGCCTGGTTCGCCACCAACCAATCAGTGAACAGATACAGTGACATCGACTTTGCCTACTAACCACTCAGAGCGAGAGAGCTACCGTACTTTCCAGCATATAAGATGACTTTCGAAAGCGTTGAAATCGTTGCCGAAGTCGGGAGTCGTCTTATATGCCAAGTCATCTTATAAGCCAGAAATAACGGTAGTTTCTGGCATATAAAATGACTTTCTAGGCATGCGACTCGGCGCTGAAGACGGGGGTCACCTTATACTGCGGGTCACCTTATATGCCGGAAAATATGGTACTTCAGCTGAAATACTGGAAGCAAGATTCCAAGCACATACATACATACATACATACATACACATAAATACACACACATACACACACACACACACACACACACACACACACATATATATATATATATATATATATATATATATATATATATATATATATATATATATATATACATACATACATATATACATACACACACACACATACACATACATATAAATATACATCAAGAACTCAGTCAAAAAAGAGGAACCAACTTCTTCCCTGGTCCAACACCTTAAAGCCACAGGACATGAAATTGACTTTAAAAAGACCAGAACTATCGCCAAAACTGAACACATTAATAACAGAATAATCCCGCGAAAACAGGTGAGAGGGGTGATCCCATGGGTGCTCCTTCTGTTTGTTTGTATTTTTGTCCATTATAGATGAAGTATGTGTTGGATAGGCAGTGGTTGGTCAGATCTAAGATGTGTTTGGGGGGGTTATATTTGTTTTGGATAGCTGTCAAGGCTTCTTTGATAGGCACTTGGGTGAAGAGGGATATGACATCAAGCTCACTAGTAGGTCGCTGGGCTGTAAGTTTTGTTTCTTTATGATCTCTATAAACTGGAATGAGTTTTTTACGTGTGAGGTGATGGATTCTGCATAGGGCTGTAGTTGTTTGGCGAGAAATTTGGCTAGGTTTTGTAGAGGTGAGCCTATGGAGCTGACTATAGGTCTGAGTGGGGTTCCTTCTTTGTGTATCTTGGGGAGACCATAGAGTTTAGGGCATCTGGATGATTTCTCTCTGGGAATGATTCTTTGCTGGATCTCTTCGCTAATGGGGGAGGCTTTTATTTTGGATCTGGTGGTTTTTTCCAGGTAGGTGGTGGAATCTGTATTTAGGGGTTTGTATGTGGAGTCTTGGAGTAGGTTGGTTAATTTGGTTTGGTAGTCAGATGTGTTCATAACCACCGTGGCGTTGCCCTTGTCTGCTGGTAGGATTATTATGCTGGTGTCTTCTTTCAGGTTACGTAGTGCTGTCTGTTCCTCTTTGGGTAAGTTGCTTTTGGGTGGCTTGCTGGTGCAGAGGATGTTGGTAATTTCGAGGGATCACCCCTCTCACCTGTCATTGCAAACCTCTACATGGAACACTTTGAAACCCAAGCTCTAGAAAAATCGGATCACAAACCCAAACTCTGGCTCAGATACGTAGACGACACCTTCATAATCTGGCCACATGGGAAAGAAAAACTGGACAACTTCCTCACACACCTCAACAGCCTACACCCCAAAATACAGTTCACCATGGAAACAGAAGCTAACAACCAACTTCCCTTCCTGGATGTCTTAGTCTACAAGAAATCCAATGGCTCCCTAGGACACACCATCTACCAGAAGAAAACACACACAAACCGCTATCTGCACGCTCTCTCACACCACCACCCAGCACAGATCAACTCTGTAGCCAAGACACTCATCTCCAGAACAAAACGCTTAGCTGACGAACAACACCTAAAAACCGAACTACACACTCTCACCAATGTACTAACATCCAATGGATTCCAAAGAAATAAGATTACAAACCTAATCCAAAAAGAAACCCCCACTAAAATCCAAGACAAAGAACAAGAAAACGGCAAAGCCCTCCTCCCATACATAAAAGGCACCACAGACAGAATCAGTAAGATCCTCCATAAACACAACATCAAAACAGCATTCTGCACAAACAGAAAAATATCCACCATCCTTAGAAACCCCAAAGATAAAATTGAATTAGAAAATCAAGGAGTATACGAAATCCCATGCACCACTTGTCCCACCACATACATCGGACAAACCAACAGAAGAATAAGTGCACGCATTGAAGAACATAAGAACTCAGTCAAAAAAGAGGAACCAACATCTTCCCTGGTCCAACACCTTAAAGCCACAGGACATGAAATTGACTTTAAAAATACCAGAACCATTGCCAAAAGTGAACATTTTAATAACAGAATAATCAGAGAAGCCATCGAGATAGAAAAACGCCCACACAGCATGAACAAGCGAGATGATACCTCCCGCCTACCAGCCATTTGGAAACCCGCCCTTATTGACAAACGACTCCCTAACACAAAAAATGATACCAGACCCACACTCACAAAAACCACACAGGATGTCACCACCCACACATCCACGCAAAAGCAAACCCAAAGCCACACCGATGATGAGGCATGACCACAAACCAGAAGCCAGACCACAGCTGCATCATTAGCCACTTTAAACCTCTCTCCAATCCCATACATGAAGCAAACTGACACCCTCCATGAAGAGGAGGCACGACCACGAACGCGAAGCCAAAAATAGCAAGGCAGCCCAAAATCTTAAAGCCCCCTGCAACAAAGACTAACCTGAGCACAACCAAACAGAACACTCCCCCAGCCAATCAGAGCACAGCCAACCCCCCAGCCAATCAGAGCACAGCCAACCCCCCAGCCAATCAGAGCACAGCCAAGCCCCTAACCAATCAGAACACACCTCCACCCAATCAGAACACAGCCAAGCTCCCACCCAATCAGTTCATACCCCCACTGGCAGTTAAAAGGAAGAAACAGCTAAGACCACACATTGCTGCTCGAAGCACGAAGCTGAAAACACCAGCCTGAAGATGACGAATGGGACTTCGTCGAAACGTCGCCAAGACACTTCCAATTTACGCGGGAGAAAACCCGAACAACCAAAGACCTATATATATATATATATATATATATATATATATATATATATATATATATATATATATATCAATAAAGCAAAAATAAAAACAAAATAAAATAAACAATTCCAATTAAAAGCCAATAGACCTTAATATATGATTAGGGACCTAACTTCCTACTCTCCTCCTACTCCTCCTCCTCATAGTAAACATAATGAACTCAGTTAAAGATTAAATGAATTGATTACACATTGTCATTTAAGACATTCCTGACCTGAAATGGACTCCAACTGGACACCTACACACACACACACAGGAACCATGATGCTTTTTTTCATTGATAGAAAGGGGATAATAGGAACAATACTTAACTACAATGCAATCAATATCTGAGTTATATCAATTAGACTTAGTGGAAATGAAGTCTTGATAATATTATTTGGTTGCTATAATGTGTCTATATCTACAAAAATCAAAAACATGTAAGGAATACTTTTCCCTGTGACACTCCATGAAGCAAAAGTTGAATTTTGAAGAAGCAGGATAGGAAGATTATTGATGTCTTTGAACTTTGGTGTTGGAAAAGACCTCTGAGAATACCATGGATAGCCAAGAAAACATATAAATGGGTCTTTGAACAAATCAAACAATAATGTGTCTGAAATATGATAATTTGAACTCTCAATCATGGCAGGCTCAAATTATCTTATTTCAGCCACAGTATGTGGCTCTCTGAGTTTTTAGAATTTTCTAATGCTGGGACAGAGGGAAGGGAAAAGGAGAAAGAAAATGGATGGATTCAAGTGGCAATGAGTATGTCATCAGAAGACCTGAAACACCAGATTGTGTATAAATCCGCCTGAAGAATTAAGTCTCTAGGTTATAAAGAATCGACACTGACTTAATGACTCAATCAATCCATCAAAATGACATCTGAATCTGGGACCAACCCCGTTTAAATGATGTTGGACTATTTGTAAGTGTAGGATGAAGTAGTACTAAGGATATTATAACTTGCCTTAGAAATTTGATAACAAAGATGTGGAAATAAATATTGCTTTCTTGTCTGTTCCGTGCTGTGTCATTTTAAGCCGTTTGAAGATTCACTGCTGGAGATGCTCCCATTTATATTTAGTGGGACTAACTGTCAAGTAACTCAGATTCAGAAAATCCCCGATGTTTTAATAGCTACATTGGCAATAGTTGCTTTTCTTTTACTGTGCCATTGCTTTGATTTGACAGGATCCACAGCTTTTTCGTAACTAAATATAGCTGAGTAAAATGGAGGGGGAGAGGGAGGGGGAGAATAAAATAATATGCAAGATGCGCATCAATCATCATTCAACAGCGTTATTATAGTCTGATGATTCTGTATGTCAGTAGGTGTCAGCATTCAGTTACAAAGTAATTGAACAGTATGACTTAAAACGTGTGGCAGCATTGCCTGTAGAATTGATGCCAAGCTCCATGCATGCTATGATTTAGAACAGGATTTGGCAAACTGGGGCATGTTAATCTACAATGCAGTCTTTTTAAATAGTTCTTTCATTCATGATCACATACACGGTTTATCCACATTAAAATAGTCAGCTTTCTCTGCTGTGCTATTGCCTAGCATCCATTCATGGATTTTCACTTGGTAAAGGAGGTTCAGCTTCTACATTTCACTATAATTAATGACCAGGCAGAGCATAATAATATATATCGTATAGGTCGACCTACAACAGTTCATTTAATGATGGGTCAAAGATACAACGGCATTGAAAACGATTTATGACTGTTTTTCACACTTGTGGCATCCCCATGGTTATGTGATCAAAATTCAGATGCTTGGCAACTGACTCATATTTATGATGGTTGCAGGGTCCCGGGGTCATGTGATCACCTTTTGCAAACTCCTGACAAGCAAAGTCAATGGGGAAGCCAGATTCACTTAACAACCATGTTACTAACTTAACAACAGCGCTTAACAACTGCGGCAAGAAAGGTCATAAAATGGGGGCAAAACTCACTTAACAATTGTCACGCTTAGCAACAGCATGTTGGGCTCAATTGTGGCCGTAAGTCAAAGACTACCTGGAACTTATTATAATATTGTGCTATGCTATGCTATGCTATAGTACACTATACTATAATATACTATACCATACTACACTATACTATACTATTATATACTGTACTACACTATACTACACTACACTATACTACAATATACTATACTACACTACACTACACTACAATATAATATAATACACTACACTACACTACACTACAATACAATACAATATAATATAGTATAATATAATATAGCCATGATTAGCTGACTAAGATGCTTCCACAGAAGGAAGACTGAATTTATCTAACTGGGAATTATAAATGAAGTAGAGGATGTTGTGCAAACCATGCCTCAGAATTTCACAAAGGTGCTGAAAGGGTCTGTCGTTACTACCCACCCCCCTTTTTCCATCTTTGCAATAATAAGCAGGTAGTCTGGGCTTACACACCAGATTGGAGTAACTGTAATTAATATTCTTCAAGGAACAGGAGTGTCACACTTCCTCACATTATAGCACAATATGTGAAAGCATCTGTTAGCAAGAACAATCTAATTTCTTCACCATTAAAAAAACAGCCACCACCTCTCCTTTCACTCTGACCTGTGGCTTCATTCTACAACTCACAGGTTTGTTTGAAAAATGCAATTACCAAGTGGTGGTTCCAATTGTGTTTATACAGCTATTGCATCCAGCAGTGGCAACTACTGCTTGTGAGCAAACACACAGAAAGGAAAGCTTGCTGATTTGAACACAAAGGAGGTCTCTGTTTTGCAACACTTTCCCCTAAGTATAAATCAAGACAAAGGGGTTTCGGATTCAGAATTGTTTTTATAACAATGGGATTTCTTTGAACACTGACAAACAATGAGCAAAACAGTTTAATTTAACCAAGGCTCAATCTGGTTTTAGAGTGGTGTGTGGCTCTACAGAGAACGGATGGCACTAAAGAAAGGGAAAGAAGAGTGTTACCATTTGCATTTGAAAAGTCATGTATTGTTAATTTGCACTACGCTAAGCTTGAAATAATATAACTAATGCTCTCCTCTTGAATGGTCTCAAAAAATAAAAATATAGCTTCTTTCTCCCCCATTTCTACAGATTTTCTTCTAGCTCCTTTTACAGTGCTCATGTTCCAAGAAAGAAGCTCCCTTTATTCTCCAGGACAGCAATCAACTCCTATGTGCTGGATTCCCCTTCCCTCCTGAGGCTCTTAGTTGTCCCTAGATTCTAGAAATTGGCTCATTGAGCACATTTGAATCCCTAAATAATGACTTCATTTGCAACGTTAGTGCTCTTTGTTCCAACATTTTTTTTAAAAAAAACTAACCATCTCCAAGCAATGTTGCAGCAAATGGAAATCCATTATAAGCTACTTTAAATTTGTTGTATACTAGGCAGTGGCAAGTTCAGCTTCCACAGTACTTATTTTTTAATTATTTAACACAGGTGTTAAATATCTCACCACTTCCTAAATATCAGGTATGCCACCCTTATCCCATCCAGGATTCCTTGCTGAAATTCAGCAGCAAATTAAAAAGAAAAGTTTGTCAACTTTATTTCATGTTTGGCTGTCCAAAATTAAATATGCTGATTTCTGGCTAAACATTTTATACCTACTTTAATGACCACAATTTTCCAAAATGCAGAAACGGGAGATGGAGATGATTCTAGCCATGCCTGTTCCAATGATGAATCCATGTTACTATAAAAGTTATATTTGTCTTCCTTGCCCCCCCCCCCCCTTTGTGTCTATGCCTTTGAGTCACTATGGACTCATAAGGTTTACTGGAAAAGTCGCTGCAGCTATTTTGATAAGATTTCAGAAGGATTTGTCATTTCTTTGGGCTAAGAGAGAGTGACTCGCCCAAGATCACCCAGCTAAGGAGGAACTAGAATTCCTGATCTCCTGGGTCCTTAATCACTGACTCTCTTTGCCTGTCATAGATCCTGATTTTTAAATTGTTCCTACAGTAATCACCACTGGGGATATAACAAAATCCATTTAAAATTATGCCTAGTGTTCTTTTATTATTAAAAGCTATCTCAGAGGTGGAAGCTATACATTACTTAGTGACAAATTTTGTGCAAAACAAAATTGATCAATGCATTCATTCCCAACATAAGGTACCTGGTGGCTATGAACTATCCTTTTGGATTGCTGATACAGTGTGATTGATCCACATGTGTAAATGCTCTTTTTTGCTTTTGTTTTTACTTGAAATTTAGTGCTTCGGGAATTGGACTTGCTCAGTATTTTACATTCAGTAACTATATTCTCCCCTTGATATTCTGGAGATACATTTTTTTAAGATTACCAGTGTGATTTTAAAAAGTATTGAGTCTCATGGAATTCCTCTCAGAATTTGTCAATACTCTTTATTCTGATCCCTGGAAACAGCTGGCCAAAGGAAAAATAAATTGCCAACCTACACTGGATCCAGAAATAACATGAATTCACCAGCCACAAGATCTTGCAATGATATCATGAAAATGATTTTTTTCTTTCTTTCTCAGATTGCCTCCCTTTTTATGTTTCTTTTTTGCATCTATGTTATTTTTTTTTCTGCTTTGGAAGCCAGCTTTCCTCAGCAAGATCCCTAAAAACAAATTCTATAAGTTTCACTCTCTAGAATCTAGAGGATTGTGGCCTTGGTACCTTTTTCCTGTTTTGCATAAAGAGATTATAAACTCATAGCCATTTGACTTCCTCAGCATCCCATTTATATTTCAGTTTTATCAGCTGATTTACTTCTTCCAGACTGAAGATGAATAGCTGGCTCTGTCTATTTTAAAATCAAAACAGAATAGAAATGCTGGATTAATCATATTTTATGCCAACCCACTTATCTTCATCACCTATAGCTTGGCCCTGTCAGGAGTGATATGTGTGCAATATCCTATCAGCTGGCACTCCCTCACACCACATTATAGGGGGGTTGCTTATTCATGAATTCAACCTTGTTTTTATAACAAAACAGTGCAGGTTGTTTTCAGCACCAGATCAGCTGTTTATATCACAAGCCTGACATGAATAAAAGAGAATCACAAAAATATCTACCATTTAGGCCCAAAGCTTTATATTCAAGCTTCATATTAAATCAGAACTTATTTAAGCTGATGCCATATGATTTACTATGTATAAGAATACCATATAATAAACCCAAGCAGTAAATTCTCAAGATTCTTCCAAACTCTGCAAATCAGCACCAACAATGACATAAAATATGGCTAGCAACACTTGTTACAAAGTAGCTAGCAACACTTGTTTTCAAAGTGCATTAAAATGTACATTAGGTATAATTATATTTTTACAAATCCAGCTCTTTCACAACAAGATTTATGGGGAAATTGCCATTTCATAAGAAGAGTAAAGCTCACAAAGGAGATTTTGAGGGGACAATGTGATGAGCCCTGGTGGCGCAGTGGTTAAATTTCAGTGTTGCAGGCTAACTCTGCTCATAGCCTATAGTTTGATCCTGATGGGATTTGAAGTTGACTTAGGCTTCTGTTCTTCTGAGGTAAGTAAACAGAGACCGTATATATATAGTCTCTGTTTACTTACCTTAGAAGAACAAATATGGGTGAGAAGAAATATATATGTGTTAAATTTGGATTGCTAACAAAGACTTAAAAGGAGACTGGTATAGTTATTTTGAGCTACTACTTAGCTCTCATCAGCCAGTCATATCCTTCTGAGATTCAAACCTGGGCTGTTTGCATGTTAGGCAAGATTTCTTCTTCCCATATTTGGGCCGACAGGGTTCATCGAAAAAAAAAATACTCAAGGCATATATATCTATATCTATGTGTGTGTGTGTGTGTGTGTGTGTGTGTGTGTGTGTGTGTGTGTCCGCTATTACTATTATTCTCAAGGATCTTTGTGACAAACCCTTTAATCTGGAATGACAGAATCATGTCCCCTAGAACACCTAATACTGTACATGTTCTGAGACCTAAAAAGCTTGAAAAATGCAATTTTGTTTCTCAGAAGAATTTATCCCATATAGTCCCTTTAATACAAATGAAACTGGTAAAAAAAAAAGGCAGATTTTTTTTTTGGGCATAGAAACGTGTCAACAATCATTCTACACTATGTATTACTGAGATGTTATGCTAAAATCATACAGAATTGGCTAGAAATCAACCATGTTCCACAAAGATTGAACTCAGCAACAGCTGGTACCGCCCAGAGTTATTGAAAAACAAAGATTTCACTGAAGTTTTCCAATTTTCTGCCGATCACAAATCCAACCACTTGCTAAAATCTGATTTTTTGTTTGTTTTCCTTGAAGAATAACATTTCAACATTATTTTGACATAACTCAATTAAGCAGTGCCACTTGTTACAATTGTAGCTCCAAATACCATAATATTAAAATAAAAGGCATTGCTGAACGCAATCTACCTAATTAACCAGCCCCATTCACATATGAGTTATCCTATGAATTAGGACCAAAATGATTCATAATAAAACAGTTTCCTGGAGATTAGGTGAAGGAATGAAACAGAAGGTACAACAACAGTGGTTGGTTTGAATTATACGTGCGTGTGTCTTTGGGTTCTAAGGTTCCACTCTTTGTCCAACTAATATAAAACTAATTCTACTGGCAAGAGTTATTTAATTTAATTAGTAGTTGTTCTGACTAGTCAGAAGCCAAAAATATATAGAATGCTCCCCTTTAAAAAATATATTCAGCATTATAGTTCACGCTTGGCAAGTTTCATTGAATTTGCCACAGGATTTGTAGATGATATCTGAAAAAAAATCACCAACTTTGTCCCAAACAGAATCTCTCACTATTCAATGCTTCAGAAAAATAGATGTTCTGCTTAAGGAACTTTAAGGGTCATCGATATGTCCTGCTTAATCCAGAGCAAAGATGATCCACTGTTTGTCAGGATGGCCCCATCCTCAACCAGTCCTCAGTCCACTATGATAGCAACTTCTGCCCATATTTTTTTGCAGGTAATGTTTTTCTGATTTTTTTTTTTTTTTTGCCAGCACAAGTGGTGTTGTACGTTGCTGAACTTCATTTTGTAGTAGACAAATGCTTCTATTTCAGTTAAGGATAGTGCATTGTGGCTCTGATGCCTCTTCCCCTCCAATTACTGATTATAATCCTTCACGGTCTCTCCATCCTGAGTTGTTTGCCCTCTTCTGAAGAGACTATCCTACCTTGTACAGTGGGCTGGTGAAATGCAGGACATTTCCTTTTATCTGTGTTAACAGCTTCACCAATGCATTAGCGAAACCCTGGACTTTTAAAGCTATTTGCATTATAAGCTTATCTGCAAGTTCTTTACAAATTCAGCTGTGAAAAGATAGATCTTTATTCCTTTCTTCCTTCATTCCAGGTGAAACTGACAAGAATTCTGACATTTTCCCCTTCCAGGTAGAGTGCTAGAAAAGAAGAAAATCATGGATTTTCTTTCTTTCTTTCTTTCTTTCTTTCTTTCTTTCTTTCTTTCTTTCTTTCTTTCTTTCTTTCTTTCTTTCTCTTTCTTTCTTTCTCCCTCCCTCCCTTCCTCCCTCCCTTCCTTCCTCCCTCCCTTTCTTTTTTTCTTTCTGGACAACATTTTCTTAAGCATGCTACACTTGCAGACAATTTCAATGTAGGAGAAAAGGAGCTTAAGGGAAGCAGAAGAATACTTAGTTTGCAATGTTAAGCATTAGTCTTCCTTAGACAATATCTTGGTAAGGCCACACTTGGAGTACTGCATCCAGTTTTGGTCACCACAATGTAAAAAAAGAGGTTGAGACTCTAGAAAGGGTGCAGAGAAGAGCAACAAAGAGGACTGAAGGCTAAAATATATAAGGGACAGTTGCTGGAATTGGGTATGTATAGTTTAATGAAGAGAAGGATTAGGGGTGACATGATAGCAGTGTTCTAATAACTCAGGGGTTGCCTCAAAGAAGAGGGAGTCAAGATATTCTCCAAAGCACCTGAGGGCAGGACAAGAAGCAATGGAAACTAATCAAGGAGAGAAGCAACCTAGAACTAAGAAGAAATTTTCTGACAGTTAGAACAATTAACCTCCAGAAGTTGTGAATGCTCCTACACTGGAAATTTTAAAGAAGAGACTGGAGAGCTATTTGTCTGAAATGGTAAAGGGTTTCCTGCCTGAGCAGGGGGTTGGATTAGAACAGTGGTGGCGAACCTATGGCACGGGTGCCACAGGTGGCACCCAGAGCCCTCTTTGTGGGTACACGTGCCATCGCCCCAGTCCTAGGCCTTCAGCTGGGTTTTATAAAACCTTTTCGCTTTAGGCCTCCGCCGCCATGTGCAAAAAAAAAAAAAAAAGGTTCAATCAATCAGTCAATTTCAACTTCTCATGGAAAAAAAAAGATCTTGCAAAGTTGGAATTGATTGATTGAACTTTTTAGTCCCACCCAGTCTGCCGTTACCACCGCAGCCATGCCCACCCAATGGGCCACACCCACCCAATGGGCCACACCCACTCGGCACCCAATGATGCATAAGTGGGTTTTGGCTAGCAGTTTGGGCACTCAGTCTCTAAAAGGTTCGCCATCACTGGACTAGAAGACCTCCAAGGTCCCTTCTGATTCTATTATTATTGTTATTGTTTAATGAAAGTCCTGAGATTTCCAGTTCCATCACATTTGGAAGTGAGAGAAAAATATTGTCTACACTTATCAAGGAGCTCAGTAGTCTGTTTTTTAGTAGTCTCTTTGACCTATTGTATTGTTAAATTATGATACGTTCTTGGCATTTTATTTAAATTCTCATTTTTTTTCCCTACGGATATCCAGAATAAAACTCAAAATCTGATAATGTTGCCCTTATCCCAATCATGATGATGGCAATGCTTTTTTCATGTTTTATCCTGCCCACAGAACAGCCGTTATATTGTTTGATATCATATCTTTAAGTATTATCCACATCGAAATATCAGATGATCTGCACAAAAACTGTAATATCACGTCAGGATTTAAACTTCATAGCACAATTTCAGACAATTCATTGAAGATTTAATGGCTAACACAAATACACTATTAGCTTTATGATAGTTGAAAGCAAAGTTCTGTATTCATAAGAACTTTAACAAGTTCTTCAGATCTATTATAAGATACAGTGATTAAATATTCTGTAAGGATTTGACCTACTCTACTTGGAGCTGCCTTTGAAGACTATTTGATTGTTTCAACTGGAGCAAAATGTAATGATGTGGGCAGTTATATGTGGCCCTGGAATGGCAGACATTACAGCTGTGCTCCATGAACTACACTGCTTATCAGTTTGTGTCCAGGTTCAGTTCAATTCTGGTAATGACCCATAAAGCCCTAAATGACATAGGACCAGTTTATGTGAGGGACTGCCTCTCCTGGGTTACTCTAACCTTCCCAACAGGACCAGAAAGAGAGGAATGTTACAGGTCCCATCTATGAAAATCCTTTCTACTGTTGCACCCACCCTGTGCAGAACATCCTCCCCCAGCCATTAGATATATATATATATATATATATATATATATATATATATATATATATATATATATTGGTTTTTACGATAACAATCTTTAGTGCTCAGTAAACAGCGTGTTGTCTGGGTTCATATATTAAAAACAATAATAATTAATTTCTATAATTCCATAGTCAATATATTAATTAATAGTATATTTCCTTGATGTTCTTTTCTTCCAAAAGTAGTAGTAGTAGTAGTAGTAGTAGTAGTAGTAGTAGTAGTAGTAGTAAGAAGAAGAAGAAGAAGAAGAAGAAGAAGAAGAAGAAGAAGAAGAAGAAGAAGAAGAAGAAGAAGAAGAAGAAAGTTGGAAGGGACCTTGGAGGTCATCTAGTCCAACCCCCTGCTCAGGCAGGAAACCCTATAGTACCATTTCGGACAAATGGCTGTCCAGTCTCTTCTTAAAAAATTCAGTGTTGGAGCATTCACCGCTTCTGGAGGCAGGTTGATCCACTGGTTAATTGTTCTAACTGTCAGGAAATTTCTCCTTAATTCTAGGTTGCTTCTCTCCTTGATTAGTTTCCATCCATTGCTTTTTGTCCTGCCTTCAGGCACTTTGGAAAACAGCTTGACTCCCTCTTCTTTGTGGCAGCCCCTGAGATATTGGAACACTGCTATCATGTCCCCCGTCGTCCTTCTCTTCATTAAATTAGACATACCCAATTCCAGCAACCATTCCTTATATGCTTTAGCCTCCAGCCCCCTAATCATCTTTGTTGCTCTTCTCTGTACTTTTTCTAGAGTCTCAACATCTTTTTTACATTGTGGTGACCAAACGGGATTCAGTATTCCAAGTGTGGCCTTACCAAGGCATTGTAAAGTGGTATTAACACTTCATGTGATCTTGATTCTATCCCTCTGTTAATGCAGCCTAGCACTGTGTTGGCCTTTTTGGCAGCTGCAGCACACTGCTGGCTCATATTTAAATGATTGTCCACAAGGACTCCGAGATCTCTCTCACAGTTACTACTATTGAGCAAGGTACCCCCTATACTATACCTGTGCATTTGGTTTTTCTTGCCTAAATGTAGAACCTTACTTTTTTCACCATTGAATTTCATTTTGTTAGAGAGTACCCAGTGTTCAAGTCTGTCCAGATCCTTCTGTATCGTAAGCCTATCTTCTGGAGTGTTGGTTATTCCTGCCAGCTTGGTGTTGTCTACAAATCTGCTGAGTTCCCCATCTATCCCCTCATTCAAATCGTTGATGAAGATGTTGAAGAGCACTGGGCCCTGGGGCATCCCTCTACACACTTCCCTCCATGTAGATGTGGTTCCATTGAGGACCACACATTGAGTATAGCCGGTCAGCCAGCTACGGATCCATCTGGTGGTGATGCTGTGTACCCCACATTTTTATATCTTGTCAAGTGGTAGATTGTGATCTACTTTATCAAATGCCTTACTGAAGTCCAAGTAAATTATATCCACAGCATTGGGTATATATTCTCCTTTGTCAACATTAAAACAAATATAATTCTTAATATTTTCGATACACACAAGGTTGGATATAAACATTTTTCTTGTATTTATACAGATAACGATAACATGCATATATAATATCTTTTCTGGTTGACTTGTGTTTCAATTGTATTTGTAAAAGTCATTTTATTAAGTCATTATGTATCCTGTTTTCAAAATTCAAAATTTAAGCTTAATTTCCCCTCAGTATTCAAATCATTCCTATCAGTCATAATTTTCTCAAAATTCATTATCTTTAAAATCCAAACTTTTCATTCACATACATAATCCCAATGTTTTTACATTTCATATATTATAAGAAATGCTATACTACTTACATATCTTATCTCTGTTACTATAGGATCCCTTTACATCCAAAATTTATGTATTCTTTTAACCATATTCAAACAAGTGTTTAATCATATAGTACTCCATCTGCTAAATCAAATCAAATCTCTTGAATCTAATTCTAGCCTTCTTCTTTTGCCAAGTAGCTTTCCAAGTCAGTGTATTCCTCTTGCCAGGAGGTTCTTGTACTTTTGTGAGTTTTGTTGGGAGTAAGAAAAACAAGTTGAGTGGGATGTATGCTTTTTGTCTCCCAGACTCTAATGATTCTCCTGGCAGCTCTATAATCCATCTTGTTGGATCTTCTTTCTTATCCTCGAATTTGTTTTGAAGTCCTGAAAGATAAAATATCTTTTCCATTTTCATTGTTGTGGCAAAATCTTGTAGATTTTCTTCTGTTCGTGTTAAGTTGTAGTTCTCTTCATTTGAGCTTCCCTATTTAAGTCACTTTCTTCGATTTGTATTCTATTATCTGCAGTGTTTTTTTTTGTAAAAAAAAAAAGGTGCCGGAACTCAAACATGTCATACAACCTGCCTTGCTTACCCTACAAGGTTCCATCCAAAAAAGGTGCCAGAACTCTGTTCTGAGCATTCTATGAGAACAAAAGCCCTGACTTCCGGTTCCAGATTACGGCGCTCGCAGCTGTGCAAGGAGACGGCTCTCCTTGCCAGATGATTCTCCGCTGCCGGTAGACCCTTAATCGGATCGAAAAGCCACCTTGGAGGGGCGGCTACCGGTGAGGAGGTCCTAGTCATCCTTGGGAGAGTGGCAGCTTCTTCCAAGGACCGAGATTGCTCCTTTGGGCCGACGGTGGAAAGAACGGCCAGTAAAATGGCCGTTCATCTAGCCGCTGCAACCAGAAGTCAGAATAACATCTAAGCACAGGAACCACCATGGTTGAGCTGGGTGAGACTTTTTTTTCTCCCTCTCTTGGGTTTCTTTTTTTTGTGCCTGTAAAGAGCACTTCTGAAATGATTTCCCTACTCTAAGAAGGCAGCATTTGTGAGTGTGGGGAAAAGAAGCTTAAGTGGACTGAATTAATTTAAAGTGATTTTTTTCCTATTTTTATTTTTTTCCTTCACTTTGGGATCTTGGAAAATTTTGTGAATGTTGAATCTGCTACTGGACTTGAATGCTTCTTTTTTCTGTGTTTCCTGATCTTGTTTATGAGATTTCTGGTCTCTGGGAGAAGATTTTACATTGTACTGAGGACACCTTGTGGAAAAAGTTAAAATTGCAACTTTCTCTTTTGAGGATTGGACTGACCTTGACTTTCAGATTATCATAAAAGGGAAAATACAAAGAAAATTAACAGCTGTACTGATGGGGGTGAACACTGATTAAATGTTCTCTGAACACAGCCTCTACTAAATGATACAGACTGTTTTTGATTATCTTTGAAATGGAGCAACCCTTGGTTCAACTTGACTATAAACTTATACTGGAAAAACTTATGAAGCTACTGATGAAATAAAAGAATTTACGATGGAAATAAAAAATAGAAATCTTGCTTTGAACTTACAAACTGACTCCCAGACTTTGTCTGAGCACTCTATGGACCAAGAAACAACAGAAGCAGGATTAACTAAAGGTAAAGAAGATTCCATTTTACTTCATACGCAGGCAGATGAGATCTCTGAGGAATTAAAAAGGACTGTAATTAAACCACTTACAACCCTAAAACTAACAGAAATGGACAGACAAGCCCAACAAACTGAGAATGATGCTAGCTTGGATAAACAACTATTAGCTACAAAATTGGATGTAACTGAGCCGGCCATTCAACAGATTCAGACGTGGAGATTGGACTTTGTCAAACAACAAGGGATTATTTACAAAGGAGCTAGGTTTCTAAAACAGAAAAGAAGACGTCTCTGTTTGATTCAAAGGACATTACAAGACATAAAAAATGACTCCCTTATTGATATAGTGGCATTGTTATGGAAACCTGTTTGGCATAAAAGGAAAGCTAGAATAAGATTTAAGAATGTGATTGAAGGTTTTATGTAATGATTTTAAAAGGCTTATTAGATATGGATTGATTTATGGCTTATGACAGTTAAATAAGATGTTAGATTAAATAAAAATTAATTAAAGGTCTGAACTTAATAATAAGGTGTTTGTCTACGTATTAATATGTTTTGGATATAGTAACTTTGATGAGGTTAAAGAAATGTGATATTGATATTGAGGGATTGATTGTTAGATTATAAAGTATAATAGAAATAGAAAAGCATTTTTTTCACTTTTTTCTGTTTTGTTCTTTGTTTTTTTTCTTTTCTGATATGAACTAATATACTTTTTATATATACATTAGAACTGATAGTTATTTTGTAATGGAAGAAGAATAGGGAAAAATAAGAAAAGATATTAATAAATGTTTATTGAATATGTTAAGGGAAAAGATAATGGGGAGACTCCCGAAGTGTTAACTATGTACTTAGATTAGAAATATGGAAGATAGTAATTGAAATAAGTAAACTTCATACAGGATCTGGATTTGTGGATCTATTTAGATGAAAGGTTATTGAGGATTGATAGGATTGATCTAGTTGTATTGAAATATATCAATTTGAATATAATATGTTATTAGAGGGAAAAGAGGGTTTGTTTTTGTTTTGTTTTTAATGATTTAATCTGAATTTTATGAGTATGACTTTGTTGTGTGGATAATTGATTGCCCTGCCACCACGTTGTTTCGTAAGCACTTGTCTGTAAAATGAAAAAAACATTAAAACTTGTTTTTAAAAAGCCCTGAATATCTGATTTGTTTGTGCATTCTTTATTGTCATTTTCTGAGAGTTTTTTTTTAATTCTAAGTTTAGGTTGGGGTATTGCTCCTGCAGATCTCAGATGTTCCAGGCTAGGGCCTTCAGAAGGGAATATTAGGTGTGGTTTCCTGTCACTTTTAGATAGGTATGCAACATCCATTTTGCCTTCCCCTCCTAGATAGTTTTTCATCAATATCATAGTCTCTGTGATTAGCCTTATCAAACAGCCAACCTTAAAATCCAAACAACCAAATCTTATATAGTTCTTATTTTTATATATGTTTTTGAAATCCAATGCATTTCCAATCATCAAAGCATCATTGAAAGCAGTGTTTTATAAAAATTCTTCTATTCAGGGGTCTTAGAATAATCATCCAGCCAAAATTGCTGTCTAAAATCTTTAGCCACCTAAAAGCTTTCCAGTAAATTCCCCCCTAGAAGATTAGCCAAAAGTCAAAGTTTTTCTTTCTCTGTAAACAATTCTTGAGCTTAGAAATCACAGGTCAGTGAGTATTTATAGTTCCAGAAGGTCATCTGTTTTTTTAAAACAAAAGTAGTTCTCATTCTGTATTAGATGACCCTGTTGTATTTTCTTTCCTCTGTTCCTAACTGTTCTTTATTTGGATAGCAATCACTGAGGTTGAAAAGAAGAAGTTTTTTTTTTCCTATTTCTGGGCATCTTGCCAATTTCTGAGTCAATGCGGCTATAGTTATGCTCTGATCCTCAACTAGGTGTCAGTATCTATTCATTTTCCAACTTTTAAGTCAAAGAATTATTTTCTTATCGTTTCATCAATACTCTTTCAGATGTAAAATCTTAAGTTATAATTTTCAGATTTTTCCAGTAATAGTAGTAGTAGTAGTAGTAGTAGTAGTAGTAGTAGTAGTAGTAGTAGTAGTAACTTCATTTCAATATATTTCTGTCCCCCATAAACATTAATTCGCTGCTTCCGTCTATGGAAGGATGGGGGTGTAGTCCCCTTCCTTCTTACTTTCAGGAATTGTTTGCTTCTTGGGGATCTTTTCCAGGAAATCAATTACAAGATAGGAGAGAGAAGATCAATATTCTCACCCAGTTCCAAGCACACTTTCTGCTTAGTGCTTTTGGACTTTGGCTGTTGGCAGCTTGGGCTAGCCTTTCTCCTGTTGGGTTGGAGGGCTTCCCCCAGATTGAGTGGATCAACCACCATCATTCTGTGATCAGCGGGGGGAGGGTTCCTTTATTTGTTGCCTCTCTGGGGAACTTCAGACCCATTTAGGGTCCCCTGGTGGGGTGAAACCAGCCATGGGGTGCAGAGCCCCTCAATCTCTCAGCCATGTTGCTACAATGCAAGACCAGAAGTTGGTTATTTCTTATGGTGGCTGATGTACAGTGAATTTTGCTGTTGAATGATTTGATTTTCTGTTCTTAAATTGATTATGGGTAGTTTTTATGTTTGTGTATTGATTTCTAACTTGTTTTTAGTGGATTGTTTTTGCCTGCTGTGAGCTTCCCAGAGTAACTTAGATGAGGTGGGTGGGCAAAGAAATAGAATAAATCGTCATCATCATCATCATTATCATCCTGTCCTGAGTTTCAGACTGATCCCATAACAATCTTTCAGCCAGCTGAATTTTTACTTCTTTTACTATTTTAATGTCATTTGCTTTATTTTAATCATGCTCTAAACTGATCAGATAACCAAGGGACTGTCACACAAAGGAAGGCAGTTCACACATCTCTCCCCAGGGAACAAGACCAGATTTAATTTCTTAGGTTATAGGAGCTGGAAAGTATATGAACAACAAGATAAACTTTTTATCTAGTTTTTCAATAAAATAAATTATACATGGCAGAAGGGCTCTCTCATGCTGGAAGTTTTTGTGTACAATTTGGATAGCTATCTGAGGGCAATGGTTTAGACTTGTATGTTCTGTATCAGGCTAATTTAGCTAGACAGTTTATTTTACTCTTCTCATTCTGTTATGTGATTAGATTAGATTAGAAGTAGTCCATGAAGCACTCATCTGAAATCAGTCAGTAGGTCATCAAGGCAATTGAAATTATTTCATATATTAGATAATGTTATGCTATGCTATGCTATGCTGTGCTGTGCTATGCTATGCTATGCTATGCTATGCTATGCTATGCTATATATTACATTACACTACATTAGATTACATTACATTATGTGATATTAGATACCATAACATGCTATTTAAATTGCATTCTGTCAGGAAGTCTCAATGTTTGTACTCTTCCATGTTACATTTTATTAATAATTCTAACTAAAATGTGCTCTTTAACTGAGCACTTTGAAATCTCAGTGTTTTTACTGTTGTGTCATTGAAATTGATCTCTAGACATATGCTTATTTATTCTCTGTAACCTCTGCCTTGTGAGAAGAGCAAAATTTTGCACTATATCTTATTCAGGCTGATCCTGTTATAGAAATGTTTGGTAGAAATTATGCAGGGAAAAAAGTGTTGGATGATATTTTTAGAGATTTACACAAATTAAAACCAAAATATTTGATTATCTGCCTTTATTATTGTGGTTGGTCACACAGTCGCCAGATGTTTAGACTGGATTTGGTATTTTTGTTCACTTATTGAGTTCGCTTCCTGTGACATAGGCAGATGTTGTTTTTTGATGTTGTTAATGGTATCATCACAGGATATAAGCTGTTCCAAAGAAAGCTGCCTTTTGCAGTTGACTGATGGTGATTTTGTTAATGCAACTGGTATCCAAGTGGGGCTCCAGATGTTTTGTAGTCAAGGCACCTATCACTATTGGTAGTGTTTTCTGCCAATAGTGTTTTTTGTTTTCTTTTGCTATAGTTGTCTATTTCTATTTGCTGGTCTTTGCATTTTGTGATTTCCCCAGTTCTTTCTCTTCTATTCTGTTGTCTCCAGGTACTGCCACATCCAGTAGGCAGACTTTTTTGTCTTTCTTATCAGCAATTGTTAAGTCTGGGGTGTTGTGTGGCAGGTATCTTTCTGTTTGAATTCTAAAGTCCCAGAGCACGGTAGCTTCTTCATTTTCTATTACTTTGTCTATTTTCATTATTTGGTAGATTTTGCCAGCTGTAAAAGTGGTCTTCAGTTGCAGTATGTTGTTAAACTGCTTGGCAATGAATGGGTTTAGATGAGTTGGATGTTTCAATAAAAAAACTTGATGCTGACCAATCCTTGATCTTCCTTACCCTTTCCTCTACCATTTCTGCTGTTATTGCCAATTCTTTATATTTCAGCTTGTCTTTTTTTTCCTTCTCCACCTCCTTTATCCAAGCTACATTTTATTTGTTTGTTTGTTTGTTTGTTTGGGTTTGTCCTATATCTGTTCCAGAACTTCACTATTGTTTTATTTGTCATAAGTTGACAGGTTTATTTGAGCTTCATATCTGATTGATCTTTCTTTTTTCCAGGTGGCATTTCTTGATCAAGTATTTTTTGGTCTTGTTCTTCAGCTTCCTCTATGCTAAATTGCTTGGACACATCTGATCATACCATGCTGATCTTATCTTCCAATCTGATCTATCATTTTGGTGCACTGTTTGGCTTTTTTTTTCCTTGTTGATTTTGCATGTAAGGTTTTCAGTTATAACTATAGCAATCCTGTTGATTAATTTCTTGCAGTGAATTTGTGCTTATATTTGATATTATAGTATTGGCATCTTTTGATGCTTGTGCTAGCTGTTTTGTTGGATTAAGCTCCAATGCAGGCAACTTTTATTCTGTTGTTTTTGTGCTATTTAGGTGCTCAGTGTTTCACTTCCTCTTAATTTTTTAGTTGGTGGGCTTTGTTCTTTTTTGAGTAAAAGGCTAAGCAGACAGTCTCTGGTTTGGGAATGAAAACTATTCAATAGCTATGATGACTTCCTCTATTGCTAATTCCCCTAAGGTTTCTCTGGATCTTTCATTATCAGTTAGGTTTTGCTAGATGTTAACCAATCTTCAAATTCTTGCTTACTGTTCTAAGCTTCTCCATGGTTATTTCTATACTCTTCTATAACATCTCCATCATTAGACTTAAGTTCCTCTTCTGCATGCAAAAAAAGGCATTGGTAAATTAATATGGAGACTAGCTACACTCCCCACCCCTTTGCTTACTAGCCAGAGTAATGGAGCTGGAAAATCCCCTCTCCCTTCTTGTACATGCCAACCTATATTGGAGAGTTTCACATAGTGGGAAACACAGTCTTCCTCATTCTGTATTTCACTGTTTATTGATAGCAATGGCAGATCACAGGGACAGGGTTTGTGTAGGAATTCCAGATGACTGATACGAAAAGTGTGGGATATGAACATCTATTGTGTACTCACACAACTTTCCAGGGTAAGCTCTTTCAGTAAATCAAATATTCAAAGCAACATCTGAATCCAGAACCACATCATATTCTTCTTGTCTATTCTCCAGAACAGGGGAGAAAAAAAGCAGTGTTAGAATGCAAGAACAGGAGAGGTCCTCACAGACAAGCAGGGAACAGAGGAAGATCAGTTGAATCTTCGGGGAAGCAGCCAATTGCAAAGGAAAGGCTGAAAGGTTAATTTGCTGTGTGTCTGGGAAAGAAAGAGGCAATAAATATTGAGCCCAGCTTTTCACCAAGTTAAATAGATAGATAAAATAACTTGGTGAAAAGACACACCAAATCTGCCATTACGATATTGGTGCCTTCTTGCATAGTTGGGTGGGCAGCCTTTGTTAAATCTATTTGTTCCTTTAAGAAGAGCTAAGCAGTTTGTCTTTCTTGCAAAAAAATCTGAGATTCCAGAAACATCAGATGCTGGGGTTCTGAAGGGTACAATGCTGGAGTGGTAGGAATTGACTGCCTGAAAGGGAGACATGCCTGTGGAAGAATGTTTTAGGTTGCTATTCACAACTTTTGTAAGAGGCATCAGTTCAGTCCAATTGTCATGCTGATGAGAAATCAGCAGGAGATACTCAAATACCATCCTAATAATTGCTCTGATCTCTCTGTTTTGTTATTAGAAGCCATATGATTTGAGGATGACAAATCAATCCAAATGCCTAATAGCTAAAATGACCTTTCAAAACTTGGATGTAAATTGAGAGTCAGGATCCAAGATCATATGATTGATTAAACCCTTGTACCTAAAAGATGTTTTCAAGAAAATGTGCAGTTTCTTGAGCTGATAGAAGCCCCTTGCATGGAACAAAATTGTTGTTTAGTACTATACAGAGGGAATATGAATAGTAAAACCTATTAAAACAGAATCCAATGGTCCCAATAACGAAGGGAAGGAGTGAAATTAATCAGCTGACCTTTCAGGAACAGTGTTGAACAATAAAACCTTTGACATAGGCTTTCTTCCTTGGCCACCAAAACTTCCTGAACACTTTATGCAAAACCACACAGTTCACCTTCACCTGGTGCTGATCAATTCTTCAGTCAAGTGTCAGAAACAGTCATAATTACTCTTACCATTCTGTTGGCTGAATTCCTTGCCTTCCTAAACCATTTGAGCTTTATTTCCTCATTTATGTCTATTGGCATTTATTTACATTCAATTAATACATGAGATAGCCTAGCAATTTACCAACAAATGCATGCCAATTCTGTTCCTTGACTGCAAATTTCAGCCTCTGAAGACTATTAATTTTCAAGTAAGGCAATCTTGTCTGTATGCAGAATCCAGACAGCTACTAGTTGGCACTGTATTTTCTGAATATTTGACCACTAGTGTCATCAATGAATGATTCAATTAGTGTTCATCCAGACTTTTGAGACAAATATCATACTTATAATTGAAAATTCTGGAATTTCAGAAAGGGAATTTTTCGAGATTAGAGTCAACTAGCAGCAAGTAGACAACCAAGAAACATGCTGATCCAATAGATCTCTTGGTTAGAGTTAATCTAGTATTTAAACCCTACATTGAATTTTTCAGGAGACTGGCAGTGTTTGTTTGGTCGGAGACCAAATCTTACTTATAATGAGCCATTGTGGCACAGTGGTTAGAATGCAGCATTGCAGGTTGACTCTGCTTACTACCAGCAGTTCATTCTTGACCACCTCAAGGTTGACTCAGTCTTTCATCCTTCCAAGGTCAGTAAAATGAGGACCCATATTGTTGGGGGGCAATAGGCTGAATCTGTAAACTGCTTAGAGAGTGCTGTAAAACACTATGAAGTGGTATATAAGTCTAAGCGCTATTGTTAATGCTATCACTATATTTCTTTTCACAATCTCTTCATGATTCAAAGCTGGTTTCTTCTGTGCCCTTACTTAAATCTAGGTACTATCTGGACTTTTTTTTTTTTTTTGAAGAGTCTTGCATAAATGAAAAACACATCACTGCCATCACTGTTCTTCATATTCCCTAAGAAGTGAGAAAAAATCCCATGGGCAAATAAACTTGTCTCCCCCTTTTCTTTTAAAACTGCTTATTGTCACTTATGGCCTGCTAAAAAGTGAATGGAACAAAAAATCAAATAAGGGACACAACTGGATTGAATCATATCTCCAAGCCTTTGATCATTTTGGTTGCTCTTCTCTGAACTTCTTCCAAAGTCTCAACATCTTTTTTGTAGTATAGTGACCAAAATTGGTTGCAATATTCCAGGTGTGGTTTGCCTAGGGTTTTATAAAGCAGTACTAATACTTCGTGTGATCTCAATTCTATTCCTCTGTTTATACAACCCAGGATTGTATTAGCTTTTTTGGCTGCTGCTGCTGCACACTGCTGGCTGATAGTCAAGTGATTATCCAGTAGGACTCCAAGGTCCCTCTCACAGTTACTGTTTTTGAGCCAGGTCTTGCCCAATCTGTACTTATGCCTTTGATTTTTCCTGCTTAAATATAAAACTGCTTTTCTCCACATTAAAATTCATTTTGTTGGATAGGGCCCATTATTCAAGTTTGTCAAGATCTTTTTGGATCCTGAGCTTGTCTTCTGGGGTGTTGGCTATTCCAGCCAGTTTAGTATCATCTGCAAATTTAATGAGTTCTCCATCTATTCTCTCATTTAAGTCATTTATGAAGATATTGAAGAGTACTGGGCCTAAGAAGGAGCCTTGTGGTACCCCACTGCTTACTTCTTTCCATGTGGATGTGGTATCACTGAGGATTACTTCATGAGTATTATCAGCCAGCTACAAATACAAATGGTGGTGATGAGAACTGTTTAGCTCTGCCACTATATTTAATTCTTTCCATTCCTCCTGGCTGCCACATATGTTTGTGTATGTGTACATGTGTGTATGTCATCCTCATTTGCCTTATCATTTGCTTCACAGTATATGTGCTCCATTTTATCTGTCAGAGGAGGTCAATTAGCAATATTATCATACAGTAAACACTTCATTCATCCTTACATGGAAGCAGGACTAAATCCTATTCAGTTGATAGGAAGATCACCCACCCATCCACAAAACAATTTACCGTGCTTTGAAGGTAGGGTGTGGTTACTGATAATAGAAGATGTTGAAAAAAAGGAATCAGCTGAAATGCATATGGCTGCAGAAATCCCAGCTGAAAAGCACAGATGCTTTTGAAGAGTAACCTGAAGATTAACAATCTCTTGGGAGGGTTTATTTCTCTAGTGAATTACTCCTTTTGAGCTTTCTAAATTTGCCTTTTCTCTTTCTGTAGCTATATCTTCCACTTATTGTATCTTGATCCAGTGTTGTCCTTACTTGGTTTTTCCTTCCATTCACTTTTTAGCAGGCAATAAGCGACAATAAGCAGTTTTAAAAGAAAAGGGAGAGTGACTTTTTTTTCCCACTTCTTAGGGAATTTTCTGCTAAGGGGTTTTCTCCTAACTAGGGAGGGATCTAGTATTTGGGGGAGTACAAAATAAATTGGAAACATGTAATAAAAAGATATCTTTTTGTTGACCCTCTCCCCATGATCAATAAATCTTTAATTCTTCCTGTAATACATTCCATATTTTTATTCTGTCACTCAAAAACACATTTACAAGTCTAAAATACATTTATTTTGTAATATTAACAATTTTATGAATATCAAACCAACAACGCAATAATGGGACATACACACAGAGTATATGAACTTTTACCCATTGTTACCCTAACAATAGAATAAAAATGTTTACCAACTCTTTTTCAATATTCTTTGAGGTGTCCAATAATCATGAAAAAGGTGTCTGAAGCTTTTAAGAAATTAAGAAACACTGGGCACTAACTAACAAAATGAAATTCAATGGTGAAAAAAGCAAGGTTCTACATTTAGGCAAGAAAAACCAAATGCACAAGTACAGCATAGGTGGCACCATGCTCAATAGTAGTAACTGTGAGAGGGACCTCGGAGTCCTAGTAGACACTCACTTAAATATGAGCCAGCAGTGTGCGGCAGCTGCCAAAAAGGCCAACACAGTGCTAGGCTGCATTAACAGAGGGATAGAATCAATATCACGTGAAGTATTAATACCACTCTTCAATGCCTTGGTAAGGCCACACTTGGAATACTGCATCCAGTTTTGGTCACCACTATGTAAAAAAGATGTTGAGACTCTAGAAAGAGTACAGAGAAGAGCAACAAAGATGATTAGGGGACTGGAGGCTAAAACATATAAGGAACGATTGCTAGAATTGGGTATGTCTAGTTTAACGAAGAGAAGGACAAGGGGGGACATGATAGCAGTATTCCAATATCTCAGGGTCTGCCATAAAGAAGAGGGAATCAAGCTATTTTCCAAAGCACCTGAAGGCAGGACAAGAAGCAACGGGTGGAAACTAATCAAGGAGAGAAGCAACCTAGAACTAAGGAGAAACTTCCTGACAGTGAGGACAATTAATCAGTGGAACAACCTGCCTCCAGAAGCAGTAAATGCTCCAACACTGGAAGTTTTTAAGAAGAGACTGGACAGCCCTTTGTCCGAAATGGTGTAGGGTTTCCTGCCTGAGCAGGGGGTTGGACTAGATGACCTCCAAGGTCCCTTCCAACTTTACTATTATTATTATTATTATTATTATATACAAACTATTCCAAATATTTATTCCTTTAAGTAATAAATTTAGCTGCATTTTACTAAATAATGGACTTAGCAAAACTATATAGTCATATTCATTTTAAATCCATCTTTTTTTTTTTAAAAAAAGTATGTACAGTGAAGTTCATGAGTTTTAGATGCAGCTTTCAGGGATCTCACAATGAGCAAGACTAGAAACTGCTATGAATAGACTTCCAAGGACAGAAGCTCTTACAGGAAGATTTATTTTGGAAAAGCTAATGCAGTCATTACAAAAGAATTCCGGCAACTGTTTATCAAATACAAGCCCTATTTATAGTGAAATCAAGGTTAAATTCTTGGGGTTTTTTTCTCTTGCTTATGCAGTGAAGTTTGAAGTCGTTTCTTTTGGGACATGAAGAACACTTTCCTTTTGTTTCTTGCTATGCTAATGGATAGTCTGGTTTCAGCCTGTTTGCTCATGGTCTTCTAAGGACCAGATGAGGATAAGGGTAAGGATAAGGATATCATCCTTTGTGTAGGCAAGGCAAATATACAGGTAGTCCTCAACATATGACCACAACTCAGTTCACATTTCTGTCGCTGAGTCAGACATTTGCTAATTGAATTTTGCCCCAATTTACAACCTTTTTTGTCACAGTTGTTAAGTGAATCACTGCAGTTGCTAAGTTAGTAACACGGTTGTTCAGCGAATCTAACTTTCCCATTGACATTGCTTGTCAGAAGGTCGCAAAAGGGGGTCCGCATGACTCCCAAAAACACTGCAACCATCAAATATATGAGTTAGTTGTCAAGCATCTGAATTTTGATCACATGATCATGGGGATGCCGCAAAGGTCATAAGTGTGGAAAATGGTCATAAGTCACTTTTTTCAGTGCCATTGTAACTTTGAATGGTCACTAAATAAACCATTGTAAGTTGAGGACTACCTGTACTTTCTAGCCTCCTAGTCATTCCCCTAGGACTCTGTTGGGGTGAGTTGGAGAAGAAGGACAGTGTCCACTCCATCCTAAGGGTCATGGGCAAAGTAATACCTCCAGAAATCATGGGCGCTCCATCACTGGAGATTTTTAAGAAGACAGTCACTTGTCTGAGATGTATAGGTCCTCCTGCTTGAGCAGGGAGCTGGACTAGAAGACCTCCAAGGACCCTTCCAGCTCTATTCTATTAATTTTCAATTCCTAATGACCCCATAGATAGATTTTCTGCATGATGATCTATCCCTAACTTTTTCTTTCAAGTTTTCCAATAGTGTACTCATTGCCACTGTAGCTGAGTCGATAAATTTGCTGCTGGTCATCCTTGTGTTCTCTTTCATTCCATTTTTTACAGCATTAGAGCCTTCTCCAGAAAGTGGATCTTTGCATGACATGACAAATATAGGATAATTTGAATCTGGTCATCAGTGCTTTGAGTGAAAACTCTGGGTTGATTTGTTTCATAGGTTTGTTTTCTTGGTTGTTTGCAGGATTCTCTAGAATCTTATGCAACACTAAAATTCCACTAAACTTTCTATCCTGCTTCTTCAAAATCCAACTTTTGCTCTGTTGAATATTACAGGGAAAAACATTCCTTACAGGGTTCTGATCTTAGTAGGTACAGAAACATGGTGGCATTTGAATATCATTCCAGGACCTTCATGCCTTCTCTACCAAGTACTAGTTTTTACTGTATTTATTGACTGCTTGTTACTTTATCATCGATGGTTGATCCCAAAAAACTATCTATCCACAATTTCAACATCCCCATTGTCGATTCAAAGCCTGGTTATTCTACCTGTTGTCATTAGTTTGGTCTTCTTTACAGTATATATAAATATAATTCCATTTTTTCACAGCGCTCTTTGGCTTTTAGTAGTAGAGCTTGCAATTCCTTTGCATTTTTTACTATCAGGGTCAACGCTTTCTCATTTTGATAACAGGGATATGTGACAGATATTGCTTTTCTCCAGACATCTGAAACTTCATCTTTCAGAATTTCTGAAAAGTATTACATAAGGATTTCACCAAATTATCAGTTACTTCCTTTAGTATATCTTGGATGCAGTTAGTTTGGCTTTGGAAATTTAAAATCAAAAAGAATTCCCTAATTATCAGTGTTAGATTTCCATCCTACACTTTCATCCCACTCCTCACATTTTTTTTGTGTGTTACACATAGTTTTGTTAGATAACCTACTTGGCTTCAATATTTTCCTGTTTTTTCTTTTCTGTTTGTTAAACATTTTGATTCACTGATTCTTTCCTTTAAAATATTATACTAGTTTCATGGATGATGCATTGGTTGCCCATTTATTTGGAACATATTTAATGAAAGCCTATTTTCTATTCTTAGCCTCTTTTGCTAACCACAATTCACTCTAGATTTTTACTTTCCTGACAACACCTCTATGGGTCCATGCAGTGGTGAGATTCAGCCAGTTTGCGCCAGTTCGGGAGAACTGGTAGCTAAATTTACCTGAATTTGGAGAACCAGCTAGCTTCTGGAAGTCCAGTATAGGCCTCGGAGGCCTCCCAGGCCTAGAACGGCCCACCAGACGTGCATGGATACCACTTCCAGAAGTCTGTTCTAGGCATCGGAGGCCTGGAGGAGGCTTCCCAGGCCTAAAACAGCCCACCGGAAGTGCATGATGCCACTTCCAGAAGTCTGTTCTAGTCATCAGAGGTCCAGGCCTGTATCACATAATAGAACCAGTTGTTCAGGTATTTGAATCCCTCCACTGGCTCCATGCCATCTAATATTGTCATCTGGCTCTCTTTATACTTTCTGAATGTGCCTTTTTTTCATTTTCAGATCTTCACTAAGTCCGGGGTACAGTTTGATGTAAAGCTCAGTTTCCTTTAATTTTGTTTTTTAAAAACACACTACAGTATTACTTGGTCACTTTATTTCAATTTTTATGCATCTTCTATTTCCTCAACTAAGTCTTGTATCAATTCAGTGACAACTAATCCTTTTTTACGTTTCTCCACCACCTAAAGAAGAAAATTATCAGCAAATAAAGTCAAGACCAAGTTTGGCAGATTTTTTCTCCCAACAGATCTTTGTGTAATCACAATCTCTCACCACTATGACCTGATGCTGTTTTGAAGTACCTGCAGTTTGCTTTGGCGAACATCATCTCCATCTCTCCCTTAGTCCAGACGGTGACAGTAAATGCCAACAACAGCATTGATTTTATTTATTCCACCACTTATTCCATTCCAGATGCTCTCTGCAACATTGCCAATTCACTCATTTGTTTGGAGGCTGTGAGAAATTGAATAGGAAGGGACAGTTGAAATTAAATCTGGCAAGACAGGAGTGCTGTTTGTCCAGAAATTATCTGATTGTTCGCTCTGCTTGTTACACAGCTTGGAGTTACACTTGAAGGAGCAAATCTGTGCTTTCTTGAGGTTGTCCTTAGCTAGCCAGTCTTTGTTCATCTACAGTTGGTGTGCTATTTGTGTCCCTATTTATTACAGAATGGACTGGCAATGTCCCTATTATCTTTAAGATGGACTACATCAATGCCCTCTGTTGGGCTGCCTTACAAGAATACAGAATGCAGTAGCCATTTTCTCTCAGATAAAAATTGTTGGACTCATATGACATAGTTTCATGGATGATGCTTTGGTTGCCCATAAACTTTGGATTATAATTCAAAATATTAGTTATTACTTACAAAGCTGTACATAACTTGACAACTAGATGCATGCAGGACCATTACTCTGAGTCATCTCATCCACTGCATGTTTCCTACTAGGGATGTTGAAAATCTGCCCAAGTGAGATTCAGGGATTCTGGATTCAAGAAAACAATATTATTATGGTTTGTCACATAGTCAGCCAGATGTTCAGACTGGATTTGGCATTTTTGTCTACCTATCAAGTCCTTTCCAAGGACCTGGGATAGGCAGATCTGGATGTTTGGTGGTGTTACAGATATCGTCACAGGATGTAAGCTATTTCGAGTAAAGCTGCCTTTTGCAATTGACTAATGGCAAATTTGTCAATGCTAACGGTGTTCAAATGGTGCTCCAGTTGTTTTGGGATTCCATCCAAGGCAGCTATTACTATTGTTGGGAGGAACTCCCCCATTCAGGCTGTTCCAGCTGGGATTTTCACAAGTGGCATGGAGAAGAACAAATAGAACATGAAGCTAGCTAGCTGGGGGTTCATGCTAAATTGTCACTTAATTTTAATCTCTGTGATTAAACCTCTCTTTCCGGTAGCTGGCTTCAAGTTCTATTTGTTCTTCTCCATGCCACTTGTGAAAATCCTGGCTGGAACAGCCTGTACAGGGAAGTTCCTCCTAACAGCATCACTATTGATACTAGTTTTGCTTGCTTTTGCCACTGTTGTTCTATTTTTATTTGCAGGTCTTTTTATTTTATTATCTTCTCCAGTTTTTTCTCTTCTCTTGTGCTGTCTCCAGGTACTGCCACATCCACTATTCAGACTTTTTTTTGTCTTTCTTACTGATAATTGTTCAGTCAGAATGCTGTCTTCACAGTTTTGGCTTTGTATGCATTTGTTCTTAGTTTGGTCTTATGCAGCCAGAATTAGCCCCTCTATCTCTTTCTTCAACTTTTTTGTTCTTAGCTATTGCTGGGTCTTGTTATCATCTGCTTTCCCTCCTATTTTTTTTTTAATTTATTGGCCACATGCTACTTTGTCTTTCCATGCTTTCGTTCTGTTATTCATTTGTTCTTTCTTGTGGGTCAGTTGGAACAGTTTCTTGTAGACCAGTTTGGAACACCTTAACCAAATAAATTCAGATTTCATCTCTCTGATTATTAATTTATTTATAGAATTTATTTGCCACCCAACTTGTAACAAAATGCCTCTTGGCAGCTCCCAACATTGAAACCCTAACAAATAAATATCTCTAAAATAATAAAAATAGTAATCCAGATCAAGATAAAATTAAAAATTAAAAGATGGGAAGGGAGGACTTCCGGTGGATTTTGCGCGCGCGATGGCGGCTACTTTGTAGCCGTCTTTCCTGGGTAAGTGTAAGAACCGCTATGAACAGCAGACACCAGCTGTTCAGCGGTTCAAAATCCCCCTCCCGGGCAAAGGGGGGGGTAGAGAGTGTCTGAATAGTGGTAGAGCCTCTTTTGCACCCCCCAAGTTTTTTTTTTGGGGGGGGTGAAAGGAGTGCTCCCACGGAGTTCGGACTTGTCTCCGCTTCCCAGCTGTTTTTGTCCTCAGGGACAAAACGAGCCGCTGCAAACACCTCCGTGCTTAAAGAGAACTGGTGAGTTTTTTTTTTTATAAACGGACAGAGCTGAGTAGAGGATTTAGTTTTTGCTTTCTTTGATTTATTTGGATTTTAAGTTTTAAGACTTGCTTCTATTTTTATTCTCTCTTTTTATTTTATTTTTTTTTTTTTCTCTGTTGAAAGGGAAAGTAAAATGGCGATCGGCAAATCTCTCGGTGTTTTTTTTTTTTTGAAGTTAGAATGCTGACCGGCAGGCTTTTTGGTGTTTCTTTTTCTTTCCTTTCCCTTTCCCTTTTTATTTTCTTATGATTGGAATGGTTGTTTTTGGTATCTCTAAGTATTTTTTTTTTGGAACGGACTTTTTCTATTTAATTATTATTATTATTATTTTTTTTCTTCTCCCTTCTTTATATTGTAATGACTCTTTTTTGAAGGACTTTTTTCTGTTTAATTTTTTGCAATTTTTAAAAAGGAGTAAAGCTTTTTTTAATTCTTTTTCTTTTCCCTTTTTTTTTTTTTTCTTTTTTCCTTTTTTCTTTTTATTATAATGACCTTCTTTGGAGGGAGTTATGATTTTTGAAGGAATTTTTATAATTTTTTAAGAAGGGCTAAAGGTTTTTCTTTAAGATGGCTCCAAAGCGTCCAGGGATTTCTACAGCTTCTAAATCAACAGTTTCACCCTCTTCTGGGGGTCAGCTAATAACTATGAAGGATTTGCAAAACATGATGGGAGATGTTATAATTCAAATTAGGGCAGAAATGAAAAAGATTTTAGAGGAAAATAATAAGATCTTGAGACAAGATTTTGTTTTGGCTTTAGAAGGAGTTGCTTCTGTTCTTGAAAAGGTGAACTCCCATGTGGAAGAGGTAGCTGAAAAAGTGGACATAATGGAGGGGAAAATTGAAAGTATGGAAAAAGAAATGGAAAATGAGATTCTTATGCTTCAATATGGACAAATGGAATATGCCTTAAGAATCAGAGGCCTGGAAGAGTCTTTGCAAGAAGATTTGAAAGAAATGGTTGCAAAGGACTTTGCATTGATTTTGAATAAAGAAAAAGAGGGAATACTTAGTGAAATTGAAAAATTATTTAGGGTTAACTCTGTGGTGGCAGCACAGAAGAATCTGCCAAGAGATGTGGTAATTTACTTTGGTAAAAGATCCTTACGCAATCAAATTGTGCAAGCCTATTATAAGAAGAGATTTCAAATTGCTTCACAAGATGTCATAATTTTTAAGGAGATCCCATCTAAAATTTTAAGAAGAAGAAAGGAGTTTGCTTTTCTAGTAAATGAACTTAAAAAGAGAAAAATTCTATTCAGATGGGATATTCCGACTGGAATGGTGGTGAACTACCTGGGGACATGTCATAGACTTAATACTGTTTCTCAAGCAAAAGATTTTTATACTTCGGTCCTGGGGGTATGTGCATCGCCATCTATTAGGTCTCAACAAGTCCAGATTGAGGAGCAGAAGACAACTTGTGTAGCACATAACTCCAAAGAAAAGCAGCAACAGAAGAAGGTTAAGGAAGTTTCATATTCAGCGGTCTCTGAATCTCTGGGAGATGTTGGATTTACAAAGTTTTTGGAGCAATCTTCAAGGGTTGCTCTGGGAGAAGTTAGACCTACAAAGTCTTTGGAGCAATCTTCAAGGGTGGAATTGCTGCCTGAAATCGAAATTGGGAAATTTCAGCTTGAGGGGCACCAACAAGAGAGGAACGGGCAGAGGATAACTTGTACAACTTACAACTGTGAAGATCAACACAAGGAGGAATTCACTGAGGAAGTTTTACAGGTATCGGTCCCTGAGACTTGTGCAACATATAAATGTAAAGAAAAAGTAACATATAAATGTAAAGAGAAAGACCAACAGAAGAAGGAGGTTGAGGAAGTTTCACAGGTACTGATTCCTGAGCTGGTGGGTCAACCAGGACTTACAAACTCTTTGGAGCGATCTTCAAGGGCAGAATTCCACGCATTTTTTTCGATGCTTGCGGGCAAGAGAGACCAATATGGATTGTGCTTATAGTAGATGCAACTGGCTATTAGACAGAAGATTATGGATATTGAATGAAAATTTTAGATAAGAAGTTTGTGTTTATAGTGGGTGCAACTGGTTATTGGACAGAAAATTATGGACATTGAATGAGAACTTTAGACAAGAAGTTTACTATTGAGATTGTGGGAGAAGTAAAACTTATATCGTTTTTGGAAAATGTCTTATGTAATGTCTAAATATGTGTTTTGGGATAATAATATATTTCAGTTTTAAGTTTTAAACCTTTAATGATAATATTGTTTAAACCTGTGTTTTGAAGGGATTATAATTTGTTTATTTCAGTGAGGGGATTCTAATAAATTTGTGTTTCGAAGGGAGTATAATTTGTTTAAGTTTCAAGTAATGCTTAAATTTGGTTTTTAAATATTATTATTAATATTTCTAAGAGAAAATAATTTGCTTAATTAATGTCTAGATTTGTTTAGGAAAGAAAGTAATGCTTAAATCTGTGTTTTTGGAGAAAGTTTATATAGAATGATGATTGTATTTAGATTTGTTTAGGATTTAAAAGTGTTTCAAGCTTTTAAATATTATTATTAATATTTTTAAGAGAAAATAATTTGTTTAACTAAATGTGTCTAGATTTGTTTAGGATTTTTAAGTTTTTTTTTTTTTTTTGGATAGGTGAGAAGATGATGAAGATTGAAGGAAATATGTATTTACTTTAAGTTTTCTAAGAGTATTTAGTTTTAATGGTACAACAAAGGTTTATATGTTTATCTTTTTGTATTAGGATAAAGAAAGAGGGAGAAATTAGATTTTACATTATAGCTATAGATATTCAAAGAAAGTAATGTTTAAATTTGCGTTTTTGGAGGGAGTTTATATAGAATGATGATTGTATTTAAATTTGTTTAGGTTTTAAAAGTGTTTTAAGTTTTTTTCTCAATTAAGCCTGTATTCAGCTCTGGGAAGTCTAGGGGAGGGTTTGGGAGGTTGGGGAGGAGGGGGGTGAGGTAGGGTTGGGGGGGGTATGGGAAGGGGATTTGTTTTTGTAAAAATTTAAAAATTTTCAATAAAAAAAAAAAAAAAAAAAGATGGGAAGGGAGGGAACAGGATGCACAGTAGGAAGGTGGGACTGCTTTTTAATTCAACATCTATCTCCAGTCTGATGCTCCTCTGTTAGGGCCCCAAGCCACCAGGCAAAGCCAGGTCTGCAGGCTCCTGTGGAAGGTTAGAAGGGTGGGAATCAACCTCAGTTTAGGGAATAAGATGTTCCAAAGAGCAGGATTGTGATCATGGGAAGTTGAACTTAACAACTCACAATGGGATCATTAATGACTACAGGGGAACTAAGATGTAATTCCAGCATTGCCTCATCGTGTTTCACTTCACATGTAACTTAGTGACAGGATTTGACATCCCAATTGCAGTCAGTAAGTGAGGGCTACTGTGTATACATACACACTTACATGCAGGCCATTGTTCTGCTCCGTTCAAAAGTATCTGTTTGCATAACAATCACACTTAAAACATTGGAAACTGCCATTTTCGGAAGGACATTGATAAATTGGAATAAGTCAAAAGGGGATCAACCATGATAAGACAGAAATCACACAGCATTTATGCCTCTTTCCTTCCCTTCCAGTGTTGGGTGCACCAATCCTGGAGGTTTTTAAGAAAAGATTGGACAACCATTTGTCTGCTTGAGCTGGGGGAGTTGGACTAGGAGATCTACAAGGTCCTTTCCAACTTTATTATTCTGTTATTCTTCCAGATAGAACACTATTTATTGCAACATTATTGTTTTACTCGGAAAGAGAAACCAAAACATAAACAGTGTTACACCACTCTGTCCTATTCATAATGGGAATGGATCATATTATAGAAAATATGATAAAGAAACCAAGGGGTCTATTTTATACAGAAGACAACAACATTAGTGTATAACAATTTCTCCAAGTTGATTTCTGCCACAATACGAACTTATAATGCTTAAGTGTTATATTGAAGGATCATTGCACAAAAGACCAGTATGATTGTTGGCATTTATTTTCAGGATAGTTCCATGAAAAAAAATTGCAATCTAAAAATAATAAAACCTTTTCATTGCTACAACAAAATGGAACTCTTAAGGAGCTTAAGAGTTATTATCTAGCAATACCAACTGTGGGAGAATGGAAACACACATTATTTGTTTTAATAATCATTTTTGGCATTAGACAGAATTAAAAGACTCTCTGTAAAAAGTCTCTTGGAAGACTCTCAGTCTTAAAAGACCCTCCATTCAGGCACATTAAGTGTGTGTAATTGATACACGGGGAAAAATAAGCATGGGGCAATGCAAATAAATATGTCTACTCCAAAGAAGCTCCATCACACTATTGAAACCATTATAGCTGTATGAGACTTCTCAAATGTGTTTATCAAAATATATAGTAAATTCATGTACTTATCCATATCATGCTTGGTGTACAAACAACACAGATTTGTAGAGCACCACAAACACATATTACCTGTTATATGGTATTTTATTCTTTGTATAAAATGTAGTAGAATTGCCTCCAAGATACAAAATAATCCAATGTCTTCTCTCTTTTTAAATAATCCTTCTTCCATCTTTTTAATCATACAGCAAAGCCACACAAGGCTACCTGTTTGCCGCTGTGTGTGGTGTTACAGACATATGAGTAATTGTTGAATAAATCTTAGATCAGAATGTGTAAATGTTTCTGAAACTTTAATTTATTTGAAGTTTGAAATGGGAGTGTGGTGGGTGTGGTATGTTAATTTATTTAGAGACAAAATGCACTTTCGTTGTTCTTCTTTCCACCCATTACAAATAAGTTTCTTGCACAGAATTACTCAGTGCCCTGTCCTATGAGATTCTAATAGGTTGTACACAACTGTTTTTTCTTCTACTTCAACTGTCTCCAAAATACCTGTTGCATAAATCTGAGAAATACCCAATACACTGATAGCTAAATTCAATTCAGATTGTACTTCAGCATTTTAGAAAGCAGGGCATCCCCCCCTCCCCCCAGACTACATAGAATACCTCTGCTTCAACCCAAATTTCAATCAGGCTGTTGGCTGGAGAGGTATGGTTGGGGGAGATTGGCATGGGTCACTAGTCTGATGTTCTACTGTCAACCTTTTTTGTTCTGTTGATTCTTAGACTGCATGCAGGGAACACATTTATTTTTTATGGTAGTAAAATTTTATGAAAACATCTGCTTCCCTTGAAATTAATTCAAATTTTTATTCTCCTGATACAATGAAGATAGATACAATGAAATCCACATCTGGGCTGTGAGCCAGGTAGGCACTAGGCTTAAGTAATAAGCACAATTATCTTACTAATAAACACCAACCTCCTTGTTGGCAGATATACAGGATAGTTAAATGTAAAGTAGGATTAATTACTAACTAGAAAAGGTTCTGTCAGAGATGGATAGAACAATAAATCACTGTGCACATGTTCAATATCACAGTGATCTCTCCTTGTGTATTTTGTACTGGGTTTTGTATTTTCATTCCCTCACAATCTGGCAGATACAAAAGACTAAACCAGTTTTCTCAGTCTGACACACAAATATATATACATGTAAAGTTTAAATAGTTATAGCCAACAACAGGGAAAACTTCTTACATTTCTTTGTATTCCAACATTTTGTCAAGTTGTGGGACTTGTAGTAGGAAAAGATTATATTCTGATATCCTTGGGTTTATCATTCATCCCTCAAGGCGATTTTCTATGAATGGAAAATCTAGAAGTCAGAAACCCACAAAGAATGTGATGAAGTGTGGTCATAGAAAAGCCATATTCTCAACCTTGGACATTATTCTAGTCACATACCTATATTCTGATCACCATAGCATAATAATAGCTTGCTAACTGTAAATAAGGGTTAGGTCTCTGACATTACTTCTTTCTAACACTCAAACAATCTGAAGTATTTTTTTTCTGCTGTTAAAGTAGTCTTTTCCCTCTTCTCCCAACCCAATTCTTGATGTTCATGCTGGTTGTGACGTACAGTAATCAAGGGTAAAAATCGGCCCATCTCCAAATAGTTGCTGAAGTTCATCTGCTTCAGATATGCCCACTGCTTGTGTAACATTTTACAGTGATATATACTGTGGAGAAAAGAGAAGGAAGAAGGAGGATTGTGTGTGTTGAGTTATTTATAAAATAACAGAGGCGGATTAAAAAAAATAAATTAAAAACAAATGAACCCATAGGTTTCTTCAGAAATATTGCCAATAGCTTTTGAAATTAACCCCTTCCAGATTTATCACCCAATGTATTCCATATTCTAGAAATTCACACTTCATCCAACTAAGGGCATACTGAACTAATTGCATTGTTCTTTGTTTCAGCTTTGGTTCATGAAATCTGCTGTTTCATCAAAGTGTTCCCTTTGAGGTTTGCATTTCAAATGGAGGTGATCAGACTTTCCACTTCCATTGTGGAAGTGACTTTGACTTCTTTGGACTGATCATTGCCAATCCTTACAAAAGATCTGGAGAAGCAAGTATAAGGTAACTTATCTCAAAGCTTTGTATTTCATTATAATTGAAATCAATCACTCTGCTGTGCTGTATAGAAAAATACAATTTAATATTAATTAGGCAATGATGTGTTAATGGAAGGACAGTCATTAAATAAGCACAACATTTCTGTAAAAAAGCCAGAATATAAATAATAGAGGAAATAATACATCTCAGCCCATAATTTTGGTTAATTTTAAATAAAGGTAAAATACATAGAATGAGAACTGGACAGAATTAAAGTTAGTATAGTAGTTTTGTTTGTTTCTTGGTTTGACAGATTTGCAAATAACTAAAAATAGGTTCACTACATGATGCATTTTTAAACCATCATCAAAGAGTACAGAGAAGAGCAACAAAGATGATTAGGGGACTGGAGGCTAAAACATATAAGGAATGGTTACTGGAATTGGGTATGTCTAGTCTAACGAAGAGAAGGACGAGGGGGGACATGATAGCAGTGTTCCAGTATGCCACAAAGAAGTGGGAGTCAAGCTATTCTCCAAAGCACATGAAGGTAGGACAAGAAGCAATGAATGGAAACTAACCAAAGAGAGAAGCAACCTAGAACTGAGGAGAAACTTCCTGACAATTAGAACAATTAACCAGTGGAACAACCTGCCTCCAGAAGCAATGAATGCTCCAACACTGGAAGTTTTTAAGAAGAGACTGGACAACCATTTGTCTGAAATGATATAGGGTTTCCTGCCTGAGCAGGGGTTGGATTAGAAGATCTCCAAGGTCCCTTCCAACTTTATTATTATTATTATTATTATTATTATTATTATTATTATTATTATTATTATTATCATCACCATCATCATTATCATTATCCTCATTATTATTATCAATAGCAAATGACATAATATCCAAATCACATGACAACAGTGTGACTTTTAAAGCCCCTAACATATTTCATTGCACAGATGATACAAACTGGATAGGTGCTTATGGGCAGATTCCCTTCTCTCCCCTCCCCTTTCATGGAGGGAGGAAGGAAGAAAGAAATAGAGAGGAAGGGAAGAGAAGGGATGGGAAGGGGAGGGGAGGGAGATTTGACAACAACTGGATGGCACATAATCAGCCAGCCAGCCAGTCAGTCAGTCAGCCTGCCAGCCAGCAAGTCACACAGATGCTACTTTACATCAACTTTTTATCTGGTAAAAGAATTACTACTTGTTATACAATAGGGAATAAAGAAGTATTGGCAACAGCTTATTTTATGTATTCAAATGACCTGCAGAAGAACTGAGTAATCATTAGAGATGATACATATGAGCAACAGTGCTTAGATAATATAGAGTAATTGCTAGGATTATTTTACCCCTGGGACAAAAAGTGACAACCCAGTGTTCTTTAATCTCACTGGGCTGCAATGAACTCTGAGATAATAACTATCTTTTGTTCAATAGAATTATTTGCTATAATTAGATGGTAAAGATAGGTGGTGGGTCAGCATTCATTTTTGTCATTTACCCATAGTATGTTTCCTGGTTTACAAACATCAATCTCTGCTGCTAAGAAAATCATGACAAACATATTTAATAGTCTGCAATAGATTTTTCAAGGTAGATTCTTTCAGATGCTCTCTGCAAGCATTGGCTATCAAGGTTTTATTTCTTTAAAGTGACTTTTGAAAACACTAAAGAATTATTCAGCTTGTTCACATTAATTCTTGACTCAACAGTGAAAAGTTCAGATCAAATCATTCAAAGCAGAAGGAATTATCACTTAATCAAACTGACTAGGGATTACATGCATGTGGAAATAGGCACCTAACTGTCAGTAATAAGAACAACTTTCCTTTCTCCTGTTTTGAAGCACCTTTTTTTTGAACTCCAGCAGCAAACTTTACTCGGGATTCTCCCAAGAAGGAGTGTGTTATTAAGAACACCTGCTATGTTTAGGAAACAATTATACTTGTTTCCAGTATCCTTCATTAAGAACACAAGTATATAAAAGTCCAACAATTCCTTTTTCATCCAATGATTTTGTTTCAATTGCTGTTTGGGTAACATTGCATTTAGCCACAAGAGGAGAAGAGTCACATTGGTAAGTCAACAGCTGACCCAATGGAGCTTTGCATGCCCATGTGGGAAAGACTGAAGGAGACTATGGAAGCTGCACTTCTTTCTCCATTGACCCACCCTTTACCCATATCAGTATACCCCAGTCAGTCATGAATACCGTGTAAAATTATGTGGTCCTAATTCCTCAAGTGTCCACCCCTTAGTTAATATGTGGCTGTAGTTTGCTTCCATATTTTTTTGCCAGTTTGTGTCAACTTTAGAATGAGCATGGCTGCAGCCATTTTTTCCTTCTCATTTCTAGTTGACACATAGCAAGGAGAGAGGGGGGTTGCTAGGTGTGGCACAAGACAAAAACAGGCTTTCTCTTTTGGACTTTCTCTCATGGGAACCAAGGTCACCGGCTGCTCCCGAGATTGCGGACTGAGTGTTTCATGAAAAGCCCGCCAACAAGCTGTATGGGGAAATGTAGTTGCTTCCATAGCCTTGGGGGTGGGATTTCTTAACTTTGCATTGGGGAATTGTTATGCATCTCTTCAGACTTGGTTTCACTTTTGAAGTGCCAATATTTTGTATCAATAAACATGTTCCTTGAGGAATTGCAAGCCTCAGAGTTCTGCTTTATTTTTCTCTGTCTGTCAGGATCATGACAGTTTGTTTGTTTGCATGCACTGCACGCTAGGTGCAGTCAAATTTGGGTTATTTCATACATGATTGATGGTATATGACAAATTTCAATGATTACATATGAAACTGCAGCATAGGAGAAGATAAGACAGACCAATATTTGGGGATTACTAAAACACTAAAAAAAAAAAAAAATCTGCAAGTGAGAATCCAGACTTTCATCGATTACTGGGCAAAGTCATGGGACTGCTGGTCCCTGTGGCTTTTGGCCTTTCTCCAAATGGTTAAGCACATTTTTTTTTAATTGTACAGCATGCTCAGTAGCATCAACAGATGTTGGTTTATCAAAATGCCCAAAGAGTATGCATATTGCCAGTTGCATATTCTGACAGTTATTTAAGCTTCTTGATGGTTCTTCAGGAGCTCAGATAGACAGTTCACTCTCTCCCTCTTTGTTTTCTGTCATTATTAGAATGAACGTAAGTAAATCAAATGGTAATTTATCCCTTTGGCTCTGTGAAGAATGATTAGAGAGGAGGTATAATTTGGCAGGTATTACAATATATCAACAGCAACAATAATTATAATAAACAAGAAAAGTTAAACAGTAATACAATACAGAATAGAGCTGGAAGGGACCTTGCAGTTCTTCTAGTTCAAGTCTCTGTTCAAGCAGGATATCGTATACCATTTAAACAAGCGGCTGTCCAGTTTCCTCTTAAAAGCCTCCATTGATGAAGCACCCACAACTTTCTGAAGGCAAGTTAATTGTTCTCACTGTTAGGAGTTTCTCCTTAATTCTAGCTATAAAGTGAAACTTTGTAGTATCACTTCTTGGACCTAACTTCTTAGACCAGTGGTTCTCAACCTGTGGGTCGGGACCCCATTTGGGGTCGAACAGCCATTTCACAGGGGTTGCCAAACAACTCAGTCCGCCATTTTTTCCCCCTTTTCCTTAGCTGCGCTACTCCCTTTTATTCTATTGGCTTTTGAAAGCCAATAGGATAGACTCTCTTGAATAGAGTCTAATTCTATTGGCTTTCAAAAGCCAATAGGAATTGTCCAGGCTGTCTCTGCCCTGCTGAGCCCGCCAAAAGTCCCATTCTGCAAACGGTGCTGCACCAGTTGAGTAGTCCTCGACTTACGACCGGTTGAGTAGTCCTTGACTTACGACCGGTTGGGGGTCGCGGCATTAAAAAGGTTGAGAACCACTGTCTTAGACATATGTGATCAGAAATGGCTGTCCTGCCTTTTTTTTGGAAATCAAAACAGAAGCATCAATATTATGCTTATATAAAAAAAATATATTAAAAATAACAAAAAGGATGTACCTTTAGTGACTAAAGTGCCCAAACAATCATACCTGGATGGAATAAAATATTTAATCCTGATACTCATAAATAGCTTCTAAGCCATTAATTTAAGGAGATTGGATACATATTAAAAAATGAACAAGACCTGATAGAGAAAAAAATTAAAATGGAGCAAGGCACACACAAAAGGAGTTGGAAAAAAAACTTATGGCATTTGTTTAATTATTTATTTGGCTGCCGAACACACAAATTGCAACTGTAGATAGCTAAGGTAGGATTAAAAACATGAACAGGCTAAACTATAAATATAAAAACTGTACAGCAAAACATAAAACAGTGCAAACTGAAGCGTAACCCAACATGATCAACAATACAATCCTTTTTACCAGACAGGCACATTTATCCTCAATGCTCAGAGGAAAAAAAAAAGCCTTAAGGAAGATTTTCCAAATCTTTGGAATATGCCACTAATTAATTGCCAGATGGTGGTCAAGAGAAGATGGAGGAGACCAAAACATGAGTGATCATGAGCAGATATACCTGATCCAGGAATACGTGCAATTGATGAGCAAGACAAAGTTGTACAAAGATCCTCTTGGACCAAGTTGCCACCAGCAGCCTGGCAATGAAGAAGTAAAGCTAGTCAAATCCATACCACTGCAACTGTGTCTCATAGCTAAATTTAGCTCTTCAATCAGTTGGGAAATTATCAAATGTGGAAGGGAAAATAGTGTATTTAATTGGAATAAAAAACAGCCAAATCTTGTATTAGCCAAGATTTCTGAACAGTTGTTCAATTTCTATTCTCTGAATTACAGGCAAGGGGATGGTTATTATCCATGCCCAGATTATAACTTTGGAAATGGCATCTGATTATTCACAATTTAAAAGACCGTTTATTTGCTTCTGTGATATTTCGTTAAACATTTAAACAATTCTTAAATATGAAATCATATTGAAAGCTCTGCTTCTCATATATTCTTTCTAAGTGTGACTTGTTCCATACACAAGGGTGTTTATTTATTGGAATCTTGTGATTTCTGGGGCAATTAAATTCATTTCAATTCCAAATTAGGAATTGAAGAAGTAAACCAGCTGAGAATGCAGAAATATGGAAATCAAGACAGTAAGAAGAAACTTCAGAAACAAATCCCATTTCTGCTTAATAGAATTTATCCACAATTCAGTCCTTCAACTTGCTGAAAAATGAACCCCTGAAAATGAATGAAATGCTGGGATTCACACATCCAGCATATTGCTATAATCCTGCCAGGGAAAATACTGTACGTGATTTTAGATATTATATTTTCTTAACAGTCTGAGAGCAAAGGATTACAGTAAAAGAATATGAAACAGTACAAGGTTAGAAAAGGGAAGATCATTGCTGTCTCTGCTCTGTAATTTAGCAACTGCTGTTTTTACACTTCACAGCCAGTGATGGGTGAATTTATAAATCATATATGAAGAAATCAAAAATAGCTTAGTGTTTCACTTTCAGAGTCTCAGTCCTTCCAGATGTAGAAACTCTTTGTTTCATCTGAAATGCAAAATGATTTATAGTCAGTCTCTATCTCCTTACCACCAATAAATACTTAGACCATTCCCCCATTTCACATTTTCTTTCTTTTGAATTTAACTTGCAAAATAACCCAAACTACATTCATATTCTCTCTCTCTCTCTCCCTCTCTCCCTCCCTCCCTCTCTCTCTCTCTCTCTTGCTTTCTCTCAGTTAATACACCCTGGAAATGCAGGATGAAATATGACAGAAAGGCTGCTTTATCTGACTACTATCAATAGGGAAATGGATTAAAATCAGATTCAGGTTCAAAAGAACTAGCTCAGTTATTATTATATGCTTCACTATTTGCCAGGGAATATATAAGATTCATTTTAAAAGTATTGCGCTGCAAAAGGCATGCTGGATTTGTCGTTAAGACATCATCTTCAGGATACTTCGATATCCTCAGGTGCTTTATATGAAAACAACGAAGTCTGCTGTGGGGGAAAAAAAAAATAGAATGGGACATTCACCTCCATCACATAATTCAAGAGTTTGCAGTGAGGAGGAAATCTGCACACCCAATGTAGAAAAACATCAACATTCATTCACCAAATTTCCATTAGCTTCAGCATTCCCTTGATTTCATTACTTGCCTCAAGCAACTTCAGCACTTAACTATAACTTAAAATCTGACATGAGACAAACTCTGCACTTAGATAGCTTGTGGTGGACATTGTATCAGTTGTTGAAGCTACTGCTTCAAAAGAAGCATTCTCTCTGATTCCAGGCTTGGACCAAGTGACTCAGACAGACTTCAAGAAAAAGATTGCTGTAGAAACAATGCAATTCTCTTCATAAAAAGGAAAAGGAAGATTTGCCCCAGTGAATTGCTTCAGGCCTATGCTGTGAGAAAAATCTCCTCCCTCCCTATCTGCATTGTTGTCGTAAGCTCAAAAGCTATCATTGCACAGCAACTCATGTCATTTCATTGTCCATTCATCCAACTCCTGGTTGATTTGGATTACAATTACAATTCATGTCAATATAGACATCAGATATTGGAAATGACTCCCAAACAAGAAGCCTTTACATTTGCTGTGGGGATTTTAATTATCTTCACTCATGTGTAGATTAATTATGTTTATAAATCTTTCCTGTCTTTATCATCATCTCAAAGCTAGACTATAGCATGACAAAATTATTTGCATATATGCTGCCTTATTTTCATCATACTCTTAAATAACTTCAAAAATTATGAGTTTTTTACAATTCATGTCTATATTGACATGAATTGTAATTGTAATCCAAATCAATCAGGAGTTGGATGAATCCCAACATAACCTTAGCTGGGATTCTATCCCATCTTCATCTTTCTCCATTTCTCATGAAGGATAAATGCAAATTCTCTATTTCTCTGATTATGCATTACAGTTTATAGAGGGAGATCTGTAGAATGCCATGAAAACCACTATGAAATTTAAATGGGAGCATGAAACTCCCACCCTTTAAATCCTGGTTTGAGTCATCCATCACAGTGACCTTTGCCATTTCCATCCCACGTCCCTAGCTGAATGCTAAATGAAAAAAAAAGAGATTCAGATAGTTTACATATTCTAGGATCCTGTATACTGAAATACTAATACTTCAAGAAGTAGAAGTTAGAGATGTAGTGATAGTTATCAACAAGACTGAATAAACAGATGGCTTCTTTAAGAGATGGATCATCATTTCTCTTTCAAGGCTGGCAGTATCCAGCCTCTCTTAAAACAAACCCTCATCAAAACAGTCTTTATTAATAACCATAAGGCCAGAAGTCAAATATAGATAAAAAATAAATATAAACACATATATGCATATCTAAATATAACAAGATAAAATTAGAAATTAAAGGAAAAAAACCCACAATTTTTCAATCACAAGGCAAGTTGGATGGTACTGTATATATAAGGACAAAACTGAACAATTGGAAGGATATATTTGGATTTGTTAAAGGGGGAAAAAAAGAGCAAAAAATATAAATTGTGCTTTCAGAGAATTTCTTCAGGATACATTCATAAAAGTTATCTGGGATTTGCTGTATAGAGAGTGGGAAAAGAGTATATGGTTCAGGGATTTTACTGAGCTATGCCCACAGAGATAAACACCCTGATGGACAGAAGGCATTTCACCTAACTTGGCTTAACTAAAGCCATAACAAAATAATTGAGGAAAGATAAGAAGCTGGTCTGTACCAAAATCCTACAAGGTATGAGAGTGGAAATCAGGCTTAGATTGATTTGGAGTTTTGGAGATTGAGTTGTTCCAGAGACTCATTCACCACCACTTTAATCTACCCCTAATCAATGCAAAGACACTAAATGGAGCATAGATTGAGCAGCAGTCATGATACAGATGCTGATCGGCAGATATATCTTCCCTTCCACTTTCTTAACAGTGCAAGATATTATTCCATTTATCACTGTTAGACCTTGTCCAAGATCCCATCCATATGAGCATGAATGATGTTACTGCTGAAGAATCTAGAAAGCATATTATCTTCTTCTTCTTGTTATGCCATATCCATTATCGGATGTTGGCGATCATGTTGGCGATCCTGTTTTTATCAGCAGCTGCACGAAAAAATACTACTGAGTTTTGTCCAAACCAGTCTCTTAGATTTTGAAGCCATGATGTTCTTCCTCTGCCTGGATCTCGTTTGCCTTCAATCTTTCCCTAGAGGAGTAAATGGAGTATACCATATTTTTCTGGGTGTCACATCACATGTCTGAAATAGTCTAGCTTTCATTTTTTAATTGTTTTGATGATTTCCCTTGGCTTTCCCAGGCAGCTTATCATCTCCTCATTTCTGATTTTGTCAATCCATTTTATACAACAGCTGCCTGTAAATCCACATTTCAAATGCTTCTAGTCTCTTCAGGTGGCCTTCTATCAGAGACCAACTATTTACTCCATAGAACAGGATAGAAAAAATATAATATCTGACAAGCCTGATTTTGATTTCTTAGGCTTATGTCATGACTGCAGAAGACCTTTTTCATTTTGAAGAATGCTGTTCGAGCTTTCTCTATCCTTGCATATTATGTATATTCTTTTAGCCATTCTTTCTCATCTTTTTCCTTCTAAGTCATATAATCATGCAAGCAGGATGGTTTTGTTGATGCTATTTCCATGAAGATGTAGTGTCATGTGTATGTGTGATTATATACACAGTATTTTCTAGTTCCCAAATAATATTTTGAATTTCATGTAAACCAACGAAGGATCAAGACAGGTTTAGTTCCAAGAGGGCATTTCCATCAATGAATTACATGACTGAACTAATATAAAGTGGTGTAGCCCATTGCTGGCTGAACTCATTCCCCTGCCTGTAAAGCAGAGGTCCCCAACCTTTTGGGCACCAGGGACTGATGCCATGGAGAAAGGTTTTTCCATGGACCAGAGGGGGTATGGTTTTGAATACTGCCTACATCCTGAAGATGGAGCTTTGCTTGTTTGTGCAGTCCACTTGCTGGCCTGATGTGGACCGGTGCCGGTCCACGGACCAGGGATTGGGGATCTCTGCCTTTAAAGATTTGCTTCTCATTTTGGAGGCTAAAATGATGCAGCATAGGTCCAAAGGCTGGAGTTAGTCAGATTTTGAGAAAATATGTATGCCTTGTTCTGCATTATTCAGATACATACTCTTTCTTGCCTGCTTTCACTATAGAGGCAGAAATTGTAATCCTTTTCTGTTGTTTTCCCTGATACAGATTTCATAATTGTTTTTAAGGTAGTAAGATTAAAGCTGAAATCCAGCACACAACTATATAAGAATAAACCCCAATAAGGCTTACTTCTACATAGATATCCAGAGAATTATTGTTTATTAAAAAAAACATTATCCTACCCTATTTTTTTCTTGGTCATCGGTCTTTGACACTATTTTGTAGGTTTGAATGGCTCTTTGGTTAATAAAAGAGAAAGCAATTGACACACAATCCGGGGAAATTCAGTTCCTTCATTTCTACTGAAGAAATTAAGAGGCATAAAACGGAATAAAAACTGATTTATTGTAACATTGAAATAGAATTTAGTTCCTAGGAAATAGAAAGTGTCTAGACACAATTTTCTTCACTGTAGTTAGGAAATGAATATTCCTATTATTAACATTCATAATGGAAGGAATGGAAATTAGGCGTTTAGTTGACTGTGACCTTCACTGAAAGTCAAGAACCTAGTTGCACTTAGTGCCATTGGAAACTTTTCCTGAAACCTTCCACAATATTGATCATATTGTTTATTCATTTCTCTTCTGAAAAGAGGTCAAGAACTCTCAGATAAAAGAATAATAAATGAAGAGATACTTAACAGCATGACATGTTTAACTTTTATTTGAATTATTTTATTTCTTCAAAATGAAAGCTCGATTCTTTGATTCTTCAGAAGGATGGGAAAAAAACAAACCTTTCATTGTGGAAATGAATGTGGCTGTAAGATTTATCTCTAGCATATATCAAATTTAGCATATTATTATAATGCAGACTTCAATAGTACACAAGAACACAAACACTCATATCTGACCTTCAATTGCCAAAGCTGCATATACTTCAGCTTTACTAAATCTGTGTTCACAAATAACCCCTTGTTTATTGAAATATATGGAATCTGAGCACAATGATTGAAAATGTAAGTGAAATCTCTGTGTTGACTTTTATGATGACATTTTTTTTTTCAATGGAGTAGTGTTTCTAAATAACCTTAATAGGTTTGGCAATATAAGGATCTGGAAGCTGCAACTTTCTTACTCAGATAATACCAATGAGGGAAAAAACAAACTTCAGATTTTCATCCCACAAATTTTGCCAGTTTCAACAGAAAAACTGTCAAATGTCTTGTTCTGAGTCAGAGATTCATGAGTGTCTACTTTATTTTCTAATACATGTGATTTTTCTGCCAGCGATTACTATTCTAATCAATAACAAACACAAGTGGACTGACCAATATTTTTCCTTTTTTTTCATTTTTTAAATCTTAAGTTTAGATTTAAACAAAAACAAGAACCCATGGAAATCTAACAGACTTTACTTTTAATAATGTGTTTGTTAAAAATGTTGTTTATTACCCACTCTAGTAAGTTCTTTGAAAAGTACAATAGAAATTCCCATGGAATTTCCTTATTTAGCATAGGTTCCTGACAGAGGGAAAGTAATGTGACCAATTAAATCTGATCTTGACTCCATCCTCTTCTAAGAACACCTAAGACAAAGAACAGGGGGAAATCCCTTTTTGGCAAAGACAAACAAATTGGAAGAATATAACTCCAAAGAATAACAATATCTGTAGGCACTCAGATATTGAAAGAATATCTGGGTGAACCCTTCTTGTGCAGGAAAGTAAAGAAATTAGGAATGGATACAATTGTTTTGGTTTTTTTAATGAGGATTACAATGCAAGAAAAAAAAAAGGGAAATCAGGATTCTGGAAGTCAACAACTTGCTACCAGAAATTATGATCAAGAGGGGTTTGGCTTCTATTACTGTAGTCTATGCTATTTTACAAAGAGAAAAAACAAGATACATCTGGTAAACAAGGAACAAGAAGGTAGGTGTCAAAGAGTACTCCCTCAGCATTACCTTCTAGATACAGCTAAAAGGAAGGATTAGAACCAATACAAATACATCTCCTAAGGCTAAATCCCAACATATGTCCAGAAGAATACCATGGTCAACGTAATCAAAAGGAAGATGCAGGAGAATTAGCAGGGCTGCACTCTCACTATTTATTTTATTTATTTATAAAATATAGATGCTGTCCATCTTACTATCCAAGGGAATTTGTGCAGTTATCCACCAGACTATCCAATATCTGATGTGTATCATGTGCCAAAGCAACCAAAACAATGAGTCTGGAAAATCAATATCTTTCAGATGTATTTGAATTACAAGGTCACCATATCTAGAAAGCCTATTAACCTCATATAAACAGATACATATATCCTCATTAAATACAAGATGATATTTCTTTCTGTCCACTATTCCTTGGATCAATCATTGAAAAAAAAATAAGCACTGTCTCCAAACCTTCAACAAAGCAAAAAATGTTTTTGAAATATCCGTTGTTCACTTGCCTCCTGATAACATTATTTTTCCTCATGTAAAGATGAATAACATATCTCTGTACTCCAAATCATCTACTCTTTGCTTCCATAGGAAGTTTCTTCATCTAATCTATGTATCAGGTCAGAGGTATAAATGAGGCCAATCCTGTCCCCAGCCCACTTCTCTTAGGTAATCATGTAAGATCATATATGGCAAAGAAGTTCTGAGATTTCCTCAGGGACTTCAAGTGACCTAGAAAACATCTACCTGAAATAGAACTAGTTCAAAAAATAACAAGAAACTAGATCGCTTCATATCAACAAAGCTGCTTTTAAAATATAATTTCAAACCTCAAATGAGGTAGCTTTATTTCCACATTATATGGGATGTGGTCTCAGAGAATAAAGTCTCGGCTTCTTTAAACCTTTTTTAGTCTTAAATGGGCTTTCCTATACTGGTGCCACTTTCTCTTTTTTTAACAAAGTAATTGAACCAAAAATGAAAGATTGGCTCGTCACTTTCATATAATTCTATTAATGTATTGTCAGGACATCATCATATTTTCTGTCAGCTTTGATTCAATTCTATTTTCACCTTCACGTGGATCAATGGAGTTCTTGACAGCTTTGGTCATTGTAGTTGAAGAGATGGCTCAGCATCTATGGATGCCAAACTGTGGAATATCATTTTCTAACAATGTATGGTATCTACGTAAGTGTGTAATTGGCTTCCAACCTCCAGTGCTCCATTTTTAGGCTTATTCTCAGCTCTCCAGACTAGTTGTTTTAATGACTGAGAAACAATCCTACCACCTGTTTTGTTTTATTATTACCATTCTTTATTTACTTTCCACTGTTTCTGGAACATTGCACTCTACCTGATATTTTTTTATAATTATATCAATGAAAGGTCTGCTTGTAGAAATAGATTTTTCCTGAAAAACACCCTGATTTGGCATTACCAATTTTTCTCCCCCTGTCTATCCACTGACACAGGGCCACCCTGACATGCAAAATATTTTTGATATTTTGGAAAGTCTAACTTTATGCTATCAGTATAAAAATGTGCTATGATCTGACCCAGAAAATGGAAATGACTGTGGAAGATATTTGTAAATGAGAGAATGGATTAATGAATGAATTAATTTAATGGAGATCAATGAGGCTTCAAAGTGATATATTTAGGGCAGATCAATCCTTAAACTGGAAAATAGAAAGAGGAGGGATTTTTCAGCAGAGGCCTTGTAATTTTGGAATAAATCCTTATCACTTGATGGTCAAGTTCCTTTTCTTTTCAATGGAATTTTCACACTGTATTTCACTTTCAAAAATGCTACTTCTTTTGATTGGTTTCTGTTATTATTTTATTGATTTCTTTCATTAATTTTGTGTTCTACTTTTGAAAGCTTCTACTTCTAATTCAGTATAGAAATAATCAGGCTCATCCATGGAAATCATGTATCTATGAGGTTTTTTAAAAGATGCACACTTTCTCATGTTTTGCATTAGACTTCTAATTTATTTGGGTTACTTCCATAAATCAATGTACAATTCACTCTTGCTGGGATGAGGTAGGAACAAGGAACGCATGTATTACTTCAACAAAACCTAGATGTTTTAACTTACTCACTAGAATAAATTTTCTCTTAGAATTATATCTGCTATTTTATGAGTGGATTTTCTTTTGAAAAGGTTTTAATTCAATACTGATATCGAACTGGCTGGTCTGCTCTCTCTTGTAAAGATCAAGAGATATACATCTTTCCCTTTCTTACACATTCAGTCAATCCCAATCATCCAACTTTTTTCATATTTTTCAAAAATAACTGAAGATGCCAACTTTGAAATCTTTGTGATGTCATATTTAATGTGGTCCCTCTTCCTAATATTTAAAATGAATATTTAATTTTGTACAAAGTGCATCTAGAGGTAAATCTCCCGCTAATGTAGCTGCAGTCAGGGAAGAATTGAAGGGATATAGGAAATACTCTTTCAATGCAAAGATAGCAACATTTTCTAAAATACCTAACACAGGTAGATCTTGACTTACAATCCTCGATCTAGCAACCATTCAGAGTTATAACAGTACTGAAAAAAGTGAGTTCTGAACAGCTTTCACACCTTTGCAGTTTCCTCATGGGTGGGGAAACCTGGGTGCTTGGCATGTATTTATGACAGTTGCACTGTGCAGAGGCCATTTGATCACCATTTGTAAGCTTCTCAGCCAGCTTCCAACAAGCAAAGTCAATAGAGGAAGCCAGATTTTCTTAACAACCTCACGATTCTCTTAACAACTGTAGTGATTTGCTTAACAATTGTGGCAAAAAAGCTTGTAAAATGGGGCAAAACTTACTTTACAACTGCCTTGCTTAGCAACCGAAACTTTGGGCTGAATTGTGATGATAAGTCAAGGACTGTCTGTAGTATCCTTTGCATTTATGCAAAATCTTGATACACTGAAATCATCTTCTGCTCTTTGTGTGTGTGTGTGTGTGTGTGTGTGTGTGTGTGCAATGTACATTTGATACTTACACATTTAATTTATGCATTGCTTCTGCATAAAGGGCAATAAATGAAAAAAAAGAGAGCAATATATCAGATTCTGCCTTGTGTCTTTCGCTTTTATTTCTTGTAGGTGCTCTTTCAATGCCAGGATTGACAAATTATCTAATAACAGAAAACCAAAGGCAATCCCCTGCATTCCATTCCCTCTGAAGTTTAGTTACAAAGCATCCTAGGGCTGAATCATTAGTACATAGCAAAAATGTTGTGACTCCTGCTTCCTTTTGTGTTCTGCTAAAATATCATCTATGTAACACAAGGAAGACATTAAGACAAATGAGGTTTTGCCAAATGGGAAACCTAGAAAAAAAAAACATAGGGGAAAAAAAAACCCCTCAGCTCCTTCTTTTAGTAGTGAGCTCAGGTAGTGATTCACTTTCCAGCTATTATCTTTCAGCAGTGCATGATATTGCATAGCGAGAATGGAGAAGGGTATGGATGTGTGTTGGATGGCAGTTCTATTGATATGGCAAAGTAGCTTCCAAAACCAAGCAATCTCCCTGTGTTGGGGGACTATATTGTTGAAAAACTAGTTGGGTCCACCATGAGTGCACTGTCTACATTAATCAATAAATTCACCCAAAAGTCCTACAGTCTTTCCAGTAATTCTGAAATAACAAAGACCAAAATTGTGGGAAGTTAGGGTAACAGGTCATGTTAAAACTCTTTAGCTATTCTCTGAAATAACCATCAAGTCGGTGTTTGTTCTTTGTGACCACTACATACAGTAGATTTTCTCCAAGAGCATCAATCCCTAATTTATATTTTCCAGATGCTTGAAATTCTTTATTGGCCATTCCTGTACATTTCTTTGGTGTGAGTAGCTCCCATTACAACATTTTGCAGCATCCAGTGCACTTGTTCATGCTTCCACTTGCCAAACTCATGCACTTGTTATAAGATATTGCCTTTCACTGCTCCTCTACCCAGAACTGTGTTTTCCCATCCCAGACGGGTAGAGTTTCCTGTCTAAAAGGGAGGTATAAAGGGTGAAGAAACTACACGTTATTGAATACTATGAAAAATGTAGGCTCAGTATTTACTGGATTTTATAGACATTTCAGCAGAAAATAGATGCCTGATTTTATTGAGAAATAATGCATTTTTTTGGAAACAGGGGAATTCAACTTATCCTAACAAGCCCTGACTAAGACATAGGCTTAACCTCATAATAGATTTTGAGTCAGTTTTGAGAAAACCAAGCTCAATGTAGAATGGAATTCATTGGAATTCTGTTGCTTTTTAGAATTGGATTTTGTTGAAGGGATAATTCCAGAGCTGTATGCAGAAGACAAGTTTCATTTCTCTGCAACGAACCAAATTCTTTTTTCTTCTGTTTCACAACACCTTACTGAAGAATCTAGCAGATTCCCACCCCCCCTTGCCGAATCTCTTCAAGGTGACTCTTCCCATAATTACTTATCAAAATATAATTTGTCAGCAGAGCAAGGGAGTAGTCCAAAGGTTCAGTTCCTTATCCATTTAACAGTGTTGTTTGTGTAATAATGCAAATGTGAAGAAAAACCTTGGGTGGTAAATCATACATTAATTTCTTTTTGAAGCTTTGATAATGTCATTTGCTGCAGATTCTCATAAAAGGCAGGCAGTTGAACCATTTTTATTTGCCATGATAATGTCTTGGACTAAAAGAAATACTGGCACTCCTTCCCCACTCCACCACCAGATCATCATCAGTGCTTCATCCAACACTTAAGATTTGCCCCCTTCTGTTAAGTATGGCAAATATTCTTACATTTTGCTGTTGCTTGACTTTTGGGTATGATTTTCTTTATACTGTAAAGCACCCTTCTGCATTCTGAAGTATTTCCCAAACCACCAAGATTATATTTCCTTGAATATCCAGCATGATTTGAGTCACAGGTTTAAAAAGTACTCTATAATCATTGGATTGTCTTTTATACAATGCAGTTTCAATCTAGGGAAATCACACTGTTCTTTATCTGATTATAAAATTCTACAATACATATGTCTTTGTTCCTAATCAAGTCAGACTGCTTATCAATATTGTTCTAATGTAGAAGGCTTCTTTATGACAATTCACAAAACAGAAAACATTTGTTTTGAATAATATTTTGCAAACTATTTTTTCTTTTTAATGTATGCATCTAGCTACTGATTATGTCTAGTTTGGGTAAAGGCTAAGGTCTTTATGATTTTATTAGGTTCTTTCTTAGGTTGCCTGTGATTTATGTAAGATTATCCACATTGTACAAATGATTCTTCCAGAAAGACTTTGAATTTGTAGGGTGTATTCATTTGAGAGGTAACTCCCCAAATTTTAAATGACAAACTCTACTTCTGGGAGGCAAATCTCTATACCATTTTCAAAAAAATTAGGTATTTTTAAATTTCTTCTTATTTGAGAAATGCTTACTCAAAACAGTAAAAAAATATAATTTTAAAAATGATAAAATGGTACATTGCACAAAATAGGGAAACTGTCTTATCAGTGATATTTATTTATTTGTTACTGACATTTGCACCTCAAATAAATGCCACAGAGCTGTAGGTTAGTTCCTTTGTCCCTGCCTGGCCTTTCCAAAATTTAATGATGAATTTTAGGGGAAATTATTAGGGCAGGTAAAGCTTCTCACTGGCTTTTTAAATTCACTTGACTACATGTATTAAGCTTGTTATCAGCCCCCAATGTTATTATCCAAGCAGAATCCTGCTCCAGGAGAGTTATGCTATTCTTAATTTATTAAGGCAACATATATTTTTGTTCTAACAATTTTAATGATATTTGTAAAACAATGTATGCTGTGCTATTTCTGGAGCAAAGAGGTATGTTTAGTCCTCAGGCAGGTTATCTGAGTTTGTTTTCAGAAACTGTGATAGTACCAAATGTTCTTTGTGGCACACACCTAAAATTACTAGCACCAACATCTTTCAACAGTGAAATATCATATCTAATTTCTTGCCAGTTGAAATAAGTTTGAAACAGCTCCGGGGGGGGGGGGAGAGAGAGAGAGAGAGAGAGAGAGAGAGAGAGAGAGAGAGAGAGATGCATTCCAAGTAATAAAACATATTTACATGCCATTGTCTCTCCATTGGCAGAATCCCATTGCAGAAACACAGACATGTTTTCACCCCCCCCCAAATCTTTACTTTTTTTTTTAAAGCATGTCATCAAGAGTTCTTTAGAGTTGGGTGGCCTTTAAATTTAAATAAATAAATAACCAAACTAAAAAAATAAATGCCCTTCCTTCCTTCCTTCCTTCCTTCCTTCCTTCCTTCCTTCCTTCCTTCCTTCCTTCCTTCCCTCCCTCCCTCCCTCCCTCCCTCCCTCCCTCCTTCCTTCCTTCTTCCCATTTTATTCTCAACCATACCAACCTTGAGTTAATTCCCCATGTGATCTGGGTGGTTTTCTAACAGCCTTTCCAGGTATAGAAACCACTAGAGAAGTGGGAACATATTTGTTAGAAAGTTCATACTTTGATCTTCCTAATTAGATATTTTGGCAGTCTTATTCAGTATACCTTTAGCAAATGCTAAGTTGCAGAAAGCTGCCCAGTAGGAATTCTTGGATTCCTACAGAAGAAAAATTGCTCAATTATTTTATTGCTGGCATCTTGACATCACTTAAGTCAACATTCAAAGCCAGGATGTGAATCTCAAAGTCTGGTGAAAGTTTTTATGCTAGGCCTTTTCAGGCTTTGAGAAAAAGAAAACATGAAGCTGAACTCCCTTCGTCTCAATCTCCTAGATTAACAGGGAAGATCTGAAGTGAGGAGTAAGCATATTTATATCACCATAGTTGTCTTCTTTGTGATGTTATATGATTAGAATTACATAAGATTTTAAGAATGGTCAAATAAATACAATTCAAGCACAACTCTAATTTCAGAGCAGTTGATAAAGGTCATTGGTTGGGAAGACACAGAAAAACTCTTGATCTCATACGAACCTGATTCTATGTTAAGATCTCTTTGTGATTCTAATATAATATCAGTAATAACCCAAGATAATGCAATTACAGATACTGATGTCTGAATAACTTTCCTCTGTTCCTATTTGTATTCTCAAAGATGCAAGTTTTTTCTGCAAAATTTCCCCTGCCCATCCACCCACACACACAAAGGCAGCTTCCACTAAAGATTCTGATTTCTCATTTCCTAGTCTTGTGGGAACAAAACCCAGACTGCATAGTTTATCCAGTGTAATTTTTATTACCACATTTACTGGAATCAATTTCCATTCCAATATGGTATGTTCTCTCCAATTGGATTATTAAATAGTTTTTGAGAGGGGGCAATAAAAGATTGAGATTACATCTTTCACTGAAGAAATAGCAAAGTTAATGGAGCAATCAAATGGTGGCAAGAACAGAAGGAGTACACTGTATTTTTATGGCTGTATCCTTTTGCACTGAGATGTCAATAATCATCAATGAGCTTCCATGAAGAGATATAATGATGTCTTAACCTATAAAATTACCCACACAGGAAGGGACATATAAACTTAGAATTGTGATTTCCATATCTGATCATATTTTTGATCATCGAAAATTGAGTAATGTTACATACACATATGCGTGTCTGTTCTGTATGTGTATGCCGTGTAGTGTGTGTGTGTGGTATATATCTGCCTTTCTGTCTATCTATCTATCTATCTATCTATCTATCTATCTATCTATCTATCTATCTATCATCTATGCATATGATAAACAGATGTATGTATATAGTGTTTATATATCTTGCCTGTGGGTGTTCATGTGGGTGTGCGAATGTGTATTTTAAAATTGCCTGGGTATTGTGAGCCATGTGCCAACGTTATTACTCCTTCTGCTTTTTCTGAGAGCTCCTCCTCTGTGTTGTTGTTTATGTAATTGTTGGAAATTATACTGTTTTTCTGGTACATTTCTTAAAAATAATTCTCTTTTATGAATCTCCAGGAGAGAACAGCAAAGAGAAGGCAGAATTGAAGCAACTTTTTGCTTACTTCTTTCAGAGACTGTTAAGATTACAGCAAGATCTCTACAGCTCCCAGGAAAGCCATACAATCATAATAGGTCCTATTAGGACATAAAACAAAAGCTAATATTAGATGAAAACAAAAAGAATTGCATTAAAATGAATCCCAATGATAATGAGAAGAACAGATAACTCACTACTGTCACCACTTTTCTCATTAGAGTCCACTGCTTTCGTGTTGCTTTACAAGTAGAAGATATGACCCATGTCCCTCTCCCAAAAGTATATAGACTAAAATAGACACAGAAAAAGGAAGGAAGGAAGGAAGGAAGGAAGGAAGGAAGGAAGGAAGGAAGGAAGGAAGGAAGGAAGGAAGGAAGGAAGGAAGGAAGGAAGGAAGGTGTAGCTCTGGGAGATTAAGCACCAGAAGAGACACCTGAAGATTTGTTGAAGAAAGTCTCAGTAAACCTGACTGGACATGAGTAAGGACCTATATTAGGGATTATCTCATGGCATTAAGGGTGCTGAAGCCTCAATATTTCCTACCCTTCTTGAATGCACTCCTTCCCAGGAGCAGTGCCTACCTCTGGAATGAGCATTCAAATGCAACAGCAAGAACACTTAGACTTATATACCATCCCTTAGTGCTTTACAGCACTCTCTGAGTGGTTTTCAATCTCAGCAAATTGCCCTCAACAATCTGGGTCCTCATTTTACTGACCTCAGAAGGATAGAAGGCTGAGTCAATGTGGAGCCAGTCAGAACTGAACTTCTGGCAGTGAGCAGAGTCAGCCTGCAATAGTGCATTCTAACCATTGTGCCCCCATGGCTCTTAAAGATGTGGCTCTTTGCCTAGACTTTTGCTAAAGGTGATTGAACCCCCTTTGCTTCTTTTTTCTTTGCTCACATCTGGATTTGTGATCTTTACTGTCTTTGTTCCTTTATGTTTTGTGTAGTTTTCTGGTTCTTTATATTGTTCCTTGTTTTATAAAGTTTTTAAGGATTTGGAAAAAGACAAGTGTCATAGCATATACATTTAATAAATTATTACTATGGTTCACTACACAGTTAGTTAGATGTTTATAATGGATTTAGGATATTTTATAACTCATCAAGTCCTTCCCAAAGACCTGGCATAGTCAGATATCATTTGATGGTGATGCTGAATTCAAATCCTAACTAAGGATTAAGAATTAACTAAGGATCTTCAGTCTACAACACAGTCCTTTCAATAGTTACAAAAGGCTGCACACCCATTTGCACTACTCAGGTGACCCTGACAGCACAGCTAAGTCTCCAGGTGGCATCAACAGCTCTCTAAAAGAATGCAAATAACCACCTGCGTGCAAGGAGTATAAATCCTTCCATTCCCCACCACCCAGTCAGAGCTGAAGAAGCTTCTTGGATGAGAATTGAAACATCTTCAAAGAGAAAAAAAGAAAAAAAAGTTCAGTTGCCTTTAGAAAAAGCACCTTTAGGATAAGGATTAAGAATGATCAAGATAGTGTCTGAGAATACAAGCAATTCCAAATGGTATTTATTTTGTAGATTTAGGGTGCTCAGGTCTGATAAAATCAAAATTTCCTAATATTGAGGGAATGTTTTAAACATTGCTCCAATCATGATTGGTATAACAGCAGATTTTTTTTAACATAAGAGTTCAACTTTGAATTTCAAGTCCCAGTATTTTGGGTTTTTTTCTGATTGCTTTCTTTCATTCTTAGCATCATCGAGAATAGTAAAATCAATGAATCAGCTTTCTTTTTTTATTTCAATTATTATATCAGGTATGTTAGGAACAAGTTATATGTGGGAGAATTTCCAGAGCAAAAGTGTTAGACCTTAGCAACCTTCTATTATTAGGATGGGAAGACACTTAATTGCTTCTTGCCAAATTAACTGAGGCATGCAATTAAGGTAAACATTTGTATCAGAAGGCATTTCAGCCTCTCAGAAGAAGGAAATGATATATCTGTTGTTGTTGTTGTTGTTGCTAATTGCGAAGTCATGTCCGACCCATCGCGACCCCATGGACAATGCTCCTTCAGGTCCTCCTGTCCTCTACCATCTTCTGGAGTCCATTTAAGTTCACACCTACTGCTTCAGTGACTCCATCCAGCCATCTCATTCTCTGTCGTCCCCTTCTTCTATTGCCCTCAATCTTTCCCAGCATTAGGCTCTTCTCCAGTGAGTCCTTCCTTCTCATTAGGTGGACAAAGTACTTGAGTTTCAACTTCAGGATCTGGCCTTCTAAAGAGCAGTCGGGGTTGATCTCTTCTAGGATTGACCGGTTTGAACGCCTTGCAGTCCAGGGGACTCGCAGGAGTCTTCTCCAGCACCATAGTTCAAAGGCCTCAATTCTTTGGCGCTCAGCCTTTCTTATGGTCCAGCTTTCACAGCCATACATTGCAACTGGAAAAACCATGGCCTGTTACAATATCTGTAATGAAGTATATTTAATGCTTTAAAAATGTAAATATCTCATTGTTTGCAGAGTTTAGGTTTCTGGTTTCTCAATAGAGATGATATTTGAAATGGAAAAAAATGCATCTGACTAGAGAAAAGAGCTAATTAGCTCTTTAGTATTAATTTGCTATAATGTTTGAAGTTCATTTCATCAAATATAGCTCATCCATGATATAAAACTCCAAAAGGAAGTTCTGGGTTCAGACAGTCCATTGAGTCATAAAATGATTAGTTTAGATTCAGCTTAACATTGTCTCACCCAGTAATTGGTTTAACTCAGGCTTGGTATAATATGTGAACATGAATTCTGCATGGACATGCACACATGTTTCATATATGACAGATGCTACTTGGTAGAGACAGATATACATTCTGGTGAGAGAGAAGTTCCCTGAGGATGGGCTTCAGCACAAGTCCAAAAGATTGGAAGACTAAAGCTCTGTTCCTGGTGACCGACCCAGATTGGATCCTGCAGATACCAGTTGAATTATGTAGGCTGACAAAAGACACCTCTCACCAACACTGGGAATCCAACACTAAAGAGTAGTAAGTAATACCAAATCTCATTCCAAATACAAAACTCAGTTTCAGATTGAGCTTTATAATTTTTCACTCCCTCTCTTTCTTTCTCTCCACTAAATGACCAATCATTTATTGGAAGGATCTGATCTTCATTTTCTTCATGTTTGGTTATTCTTCACGAAATGACATTTTTTTAATTCACCCTTCCCCACAGATAGATTTGCAGATTGCTCATCATCTTTTGGTATTCTTCATATTTGTGACTCCTTGTCTCTCAAAAGTTTCTAATTTGGGCTCAGGTAGTCATTTTTTTGAATGACCCAGTTCTTCTGTTTTTAGCTGCTGCCTGACATGATTACATCTTAGGATTTTAGGTGATAGTTTTGTTGGCCTAGAAATATAAGAAATCTCTCTCTCTCTCTCTCTCTCTCTCTCTCTCTCTCTCTCTCTCTTGAGATACAATGCTGGAGTTTCTCCATGTTACGGCAGAGCCTGTGGAATTCATTTCAATAGAAAACACTTAGTGCTCACACTGAGCTTACTATGTGATAGCATCTGCCACACTGAGCAATTTTAAAAGTAATCTCCACATGGTAGCCATAACAGGTGAACTCGAATTTAAAATGTGCTGGAATTGGTTGTTACCTGGAATGCACTGTTTGGCTTTCCCTTTTCTGGCTTTAATTTCCGCCACTTACTCTAGTTTCCTAGAATAAGACAGATATGCTTAACCTTTCTCCCCAACCCATTATACCTAGTGCTACATAACTAACCTAAATAAATGATATTATCCATCTTTCTCCAGAAACACAGAGATATAAACTTTGTTCTAAGCATACAAATGTCTATTTGTTTTATGTTCCCTGAATACATACATAATTCACCAATCTCAGAGCTTTATATCTCTAAATATGAAGCTGACACACTCCAACTACACAAAGAGCAGATGGTTATCCAGTTTACCAGGCAAAACACTTTGGTGGATTACTTAAGATATTGTGACAGTTTCATGGAATGCTTTTCTCTGCATGTGAAAAGGAATATATACAAACACTGTGTGTGATTATATACATTCATACATACATACATGCATACATACAGCAACTGCCCTTTTTTAAGATATTGCATGTTGTTCTTAGTTCTTGGGGCCTGAAACCCAAGATTGCTTAAGATTTAGGCAACCATGGATATAGTTTGCCACCCAGTGTCAATTGGATTGAGATGAGAAGCTATAGAAATTGAATTAATTAATTAATTAAAGATCAAAGCATGTTTCATTTATAACAGGGGTCCCCAATCTGGCCCACAGGCTGGCCAGTGCATGCTTGCACTAGCACCCATGGACCCATTTGTGCATGTGCATGGGGCTAGTGGTGGCAGCTAGCCCCTGCACACCTGCACAAATGGGGCCACTAGTGTGCACAGGGGTTGCATACCCTGTTTGTGCATGCGTGCAGGGGCTAGCAGTGGTGGCTAGTGCCTACACACATGCACAAAGAGAGCTGCTAGCGCCTTGCAAGTTTTGCAATCCATTTGCACATGTGTGTGGGGGCTAGTGGTGGTGGCTAGCACTTGTGCACATGCACAAATGGGGCTGCTAGTGCAGCATGGGTTGCGCGGCCTGTTTGCATATATGTGCAGGGCTAGCAGAAGCAGCTAGCACCTGCATGCTTACACAAACAGGGCCGCTAGTGCTATGTGGGTACGCACAACCCTGTTTCCACATGCATATGCATGCATATGCAAATTTCCCAGCTGCTCCCTTTCCCTCCAGGCCGCCAGCATGAAAAGTTTGGTGACCTCTGATTTATAACTACTCAGAGTTGCTTAGTAGAAAGACAGGCAGCATACCAAATAAATAAACAAAGAAACAAATAAATAAAAGTTTATCCTGGCTAATTCACTGACTAGTTTCTAGAATGATGGCTTGCTTAACTAAGAGACAAAAATTTCTGATTTTCCTTCTATGATCAAAAATCAGGAGTGAGAAGAACTGAGTAAATCCAAGAAGCCTAACCATGTAACAAACTCACTTCAATAATGATAAATCATTAATCCTATAATGGCAGAACCAAACCAAAATAAATTATTTTTGTTGTCTGTTGTTTGGAAATTAGTGCTGGTATCCCAGATTATTGAGTAAAAGTAGAATTCACAATATCTTCATAGGTTTCTACTAGCCGAAGAAACAACCTCAGCTATGTGAAATGATACATTTAAAGTAATGTATATATGCTAAAGAGAAAAAAAAATGTGTATATAATAATCAACTAGCTTCACAACTATTGAAAAGTAACTTCACATTTATACTGGTATGTTTCCACCAATAGTCACTAGTCTGATTAGAATGGGTTCATTTGGTTCTTGTGGCTGGATCAATAAAACCAGGGATCCATCAATTGTTCTAACTTGGGCATCTTTAAGGTAGTTAGAGGTATACTATTACATGTCCAGAGTATATTACAGAGGAAAGATGTAACAAAATGAAACAGGAAAAATAAGTCTTCCTTGAAGCATACATGAGTATAGATGCTGTAATTTTGTACTTTACATGGCATGCTGCCAGTGGCATCTCTCTCCGTGATAGATGATGAGGAAATTTAAAATGTGCCACAACCTATCTATATCATCTTCTCTGTTGTCTTGGATTTTAGGTAATGGTGAAGTTTAGTTATATACAATTGTTATTGAATCCACATTTTGAGGAGGTCCACATGATGGAAGTGAGAAGGTGCTGATTTTCTATGGCTGAGATCAAGCAAGCACCTTCCTTGCTAACATTTCAGAAGCTTTTAAAGACTAAGTTCTTCCAGAGAACCTTTTCTGATTTTATCAAGCCATCTATATTCCCTATTTTTATTGTTTATAGTTTTTTTGATGGGTGTTATGGTAAATATTTGCATTTTTTAAAAATTCGGTTTTATATTTATATAGGTTAGCAAGAGTCTATATGGATTACAGAGGGGTAAAAATGTGGTAAATAAGTGAATATGTACTGTACATAATAAATTAAAATGCATGTTGTCAGTGGCGATTATATGCACATGTGCACACATGCACGTGCACATACACATATACATATAAAATCAAATATGTGGAGTGTGTATAGTCCACAAAATTAAACTATGGACTCTATTATCACAGAGGAAGGCTTTAAAGAGGAATTCAACAAAGTCATTGAGGAATGGACAGATATCAAATATTTTTATGATAGCTAAATGTTCCAAAATCAGAAGCAGAATGATTCTCATAGGGATTTAGTTGGAGCCTATGGGAGCCAACTGATGGACTAAATCAGGGGTCTTCAAATTTGGCCCTTTTATAACTTGTGGACTTCAACTCCCAGAATTCCTCAGCCAGCATGCCTGGATGAGGAATTCTGGGAGTTGAAGTCCACAAGTCATAAAAGGGCCAGGTTTGAAGACCCTTGTACTAAATAGACACTTGGGCCTCTTCATATATTCTTAATCATACCACATTGAAAGAATGGAGACAAATTCAGATATTTTCCATTTTAGCTCACTGAAAATCCCCTGGCAACCCACACGGACATGAGATTTATTTCGGCACTAAACAAAATTTCTCCAAGCTGTCCTCTCTTGTTGAAAAGAAGTTGTTTCTGCTTGGGCACATCAGATATTCTTGTCATGTAGTATCTGATATGAAATCAGTATGGCTCTTGCATTGAGCCTATGGCAGTTCACGCAAAAAGATAACCGTGACAATTGTTTGTGCAATAACACCTGAACTAAGAAAATACTCTTCACTATGTGTTGGGAATGACATTGCTAGCATTTCTCTCTGTTTCACTTTGAGCCAATCATCTTTCAGATAAATAGGATTGCAGACTATATATCATTGCGAGACAAGATTAGAAAGCAGCCGGCTTTTCTAATTTGGAGAGATTTCAACAAAGTTATGGGAACACGCTTAAGGTTCATTATCTTGAAGCTATGGAGGCATATAGTCAGATCACTGAATCCCATCTTAGCACCTTCCTTGATCTGCAAAATATGAGACCTGAGTCCAGGAAAGTTGTGTTGGTTTTTCCATAGTTTTGGTTTAATATTAGGTTACTTATCATTTATTCTTCAACAAGGAAACTGTCCAGAGTTCTGACTATTTGATTTCTTTATCTGTACAGTTACAGGACCCATACTTTTAGATGTATATATACAACATATAGGACAGAAATGGAACCTCTCATATTTTATTTTCCCCAGTATCCCCTGGCATGTGATCAGTCGCAAGTAGCAAGTAGGACAAATTTTAAAATGCTTTCTCTTGCTCTTATTTCAAAGATTTTATTTAACAGGATAATAATATTTCCAAGTTCTACTTGAGTCCATTCAAAGTTTCCACATCCCCATGTTTGACTTCTCTTTTCATTTGGTGATTGTTTTTTTTTCCAGCATCTCTTAGTTGCACTCTCTCATGTTTGCTCCTCTGCTCACTGCTCATCTTTTGCATAATTCCCTTTGCTCTATTAATAAACAGCGTCTTCTACAATGGTTCTTCCTTGTTTTACATTTTTCTCATTGTTAACCAAGACAGAATTTTTAAACGAATTGAACAACTTGATGTGTGAAGTACTTTGCAAAAACTTCTCTGTTCTCAGTCCACCAGTCACTTGTTAATGGTAATGCAACATACTCTCAGCATTTGAAAAATGACTTGTGGGAATCCAACCAGCTAAAACTAAAATTCCAGAAATGTAGCTGATCCTGTGTTTCTGCCTATTTCTAACCTATGTTCTTGGACTTCGGTTTACAGGTCACTCTGGAGAGAGTCTTTTAATTCTTCTGTTTTCTTTGAAGCCAGCATATTATTACCTGGGCTTTTGATAGATGATTGATTTCAGAAGGATATGAAATGCCAACTGCAAGCAATTCCTACACTCAACAAGTCCTTTGGAGCTGGAGAACAATTTTTAATAGTACAGGAATAACCCTGGCAGTCATCTTGCATTAACACAAATACAATAAGTTTCAGTGTAATCCCCCTTTTCTGCCAATGTGGGATAAAGTAAAGGCAATGTAAAGGATTCCCTTGTCCAATCATCTCTGACTCTAGGTGGTGGTACTCATCTCCATTTCTTAGCCAAGTGAACCAGCATTGTCCAAAGACATTTCCGTGATCCTGTGGCCAGCACGACTATATACCGAGGCACATGAAATGCTGTTACCTTTTCACCGAAGTGGTACCTTTTCATCTATTCACATTTGCATGCTTTCAAACTGCTAGATGGGTAGAATGGGACATGATGGCTCAGCAGTAAAAGATGCTGAGTTTGAGACCCAAGCACAGCATGATGGAATGAGTTCTTGTTACTTTGCTCCAGCTCCTGCCAATGCAGGCTAGTGTGATAAAACTGAAGGCATTTATTCTGATCCCAGAAGTATATCTCTGGGCATAGCAGCCAGCTTTCAACAATTTCCTGTTCACATTCTTCAAGATATTGTTTCTAATATAAAAGCCTTTTTTCTCTTAAAATTCTTGACTTAAAAATAATATGCCACTGGAAGGCAGGGCATTGATGCCTCTTAGCCAGCTAAACTCTTTTTAACAACTGACATTTCAACTTATCTTTTGGTAAAGAGTTCACTATCTGTCATTTGCAATTAAACCAACAGACAGTTTCCTTACAGCCTTGAATGGTCCAGTGAAGAACTTCCACTTTCATCTTTCAAAAAAGAAATAATGACATTTAAGGTGCAAAACTGAAGAAACAGATATCCTGTGAGATATCCTTTTTTTCTTTAAATTAGCATTTATATGTACTTTTCTTCTGATATTAAACTTTGCCTTCTTTTTTCTGTGGGTATGTTGATATATCTACTATGGATTATAGTTAAGATATCTTTTTTATTCTTCTGTGGAATATTCATAGTGTTGATTTTCAATACTAGGGATATGCATTGGATTTGGCTGGATCTTGATCTGATACTGAGCTGTCTCGTGGAATGGCAATATTCCTTAAAAATAATAACATTGAAACTTCCTAAAATTTTTGCGAACAGCTATGCTTGCAGGGCTGCAAAAAGATACATGAGGTGTTTCCAAATATTGATTTTATTCTTGCTGTTTTCCACACATGTTGAGGCTAGGTGGTAAAACAAACAACACACACACATAGACATTTTGTTATTGAACTATATTAAACATTATAGCAAACATCAAGTAACTATATAAAATACAATTTATAGAGAAATAAAATATAGAAAATACAAAAATAATCTATTGAAATGCAAATAAAAAGACAAGTGTTAAACACATTTTTCATGTATTTAAAACATTACCATATTACACTGCATCACTTTGGAAATTACCTATAAAATTCATCCAAATTTGATAGAATTGTAGCTCCTGCCTCTGATTTTTCATTGATTTAATTAAATCTCATGCCCACCAAAACATTTACCAACATTACCAATTGTAATGGAGGTCTTGTGTAGGTCAGAAGAAAATATAGCTTTGGGATTGGCTGTCTTGCTTGTAGCTATGAGAAAAGGAAAAACAAACAAAACAATTGTTGATGCAAAGCACAAAACTGTTGCTTTTTCAGTAGGCTAAAAATAGATTAAGATTGCCCATTCAACATGGTTAGTGTTCTGTCCTTGTCCTGGGGCAAACACAAAATGTGCATTAGCCCATTGTCAGGCCTTGCTTCAAATACATCCTGCTCTGGGTAACACAATCCAAAAAGGATGTCAATAAAATGGAGGGTCTTCAGAGGAAGGCTATCAAGGTGATGAGTGAAGTGCAAACTAAATTCTAGAACAGGGGTGTCAAACCCGATTGCATCGCAGACTGTATTGTGACATATCGGGATTTATTTTGCCCTTGTGGGGCCAGGGTGGGCTGGCCTGCACAGGCCGTATCTGGCCCATGGGCTGTGTGCTTGACATGCCTATTCTAGAAGAATCACTTACAGAAATTGAGTATATTTAAACTTTAGAGAAAAAAGGCTGAAGGCAAGTAAAATAGAAGAGTTCAATTATCTACAGAGAACAGAATGGACTTGTTCTTTATTGCCCTAGGGGGCAGAACCAAAAGGCTGAAATTACAGGAAGTAATTTTCAGATTAGTAATTAGGAGGAATTTCTTGGCAGTCAATCAGTGGAAGGGATTGCTTCAAAAGGTGTATCTTCCTCTTTCTGGATTTCTCAAAAGAGGAACTGTATAGCTATGTGTCTGAAATGCTTTAGCAATATTAGGTGTCTTCTGAAGGTATGTTTCCAACTAAAATAAAGGCAATTTTATTCATGTTTCTTCACTTCTATAGGTCCCGTAACTTGAAATACCAGATACACAATGTATATATTAGATATAAGTGTTCAATATATGCTCTAAAGTGTATTTATAGGGCTACCCAGCTATGAAGATTCAAAACAGAAAAGATGGGTGACAAGGATAGTTGGATATGCTCACTGCATGTAAAAAAACCCATCATTTTTCCTTGGTTCAATTGGAATATAGCAGGTGTTAAGAAACTGTTAAGAAGGTTGCAACAGGATGTGACCATTTGTGGCATCCTGGCAGAACCTCCTTCATTTTCTTTATGGCTACAGGAAGACTAGTTTCAATATGACTCTGGCCTAGCTCCTTGAAGGACATGAAGAATGCTTTCTCTTTGGATTCAAATATCTGCACATCTATTTATTTTTTCTCTTTGGATTCAAATATCTGCACATCTATATATTTTTCTTGTAATCTGATTAATAGACTCCTTGAAGCCCTGTTGAATTCTAGGGAGATGTCTTTAATTTACATATTTCTATCCTGAAGACTTTAGTGGCTTACATAGACAGATAATATAAATGATTCCTTTGTTGCTTGGTTTCTTTTTTATAATTGATGGAGGAAAGAAAAAGTAGATTATTGATGAGGTGAACATGGAAGCGATCTCAGAATACAATTGTGCTGTTTTCTAAAGGCTTGATAATACCAAATCGATTATGAATCAAACTAAGACTATCACTATTTTAATGAACTATTTACACAGAAAGTACATATCCTTGTTTTTGAGTATTTGCATCTTCATTTTGTTAGTTTCTTAGGCTGTACTCATTTGCCTAGATTTACAGCCCAATTACTTTGGTGGTCAGAGTGATTAATAATAATATGAAACATATAATTAATAAGTTACTTGATTAAAATCTCCTTCTCTTCATTAGCAAATAATTTTGCTAGGAATATGAATGAGTATGCAAGTTTTCTAACCAAATAAAAGTTATTAATACAAGTCAGAATTAAGATGAGTAAGCAAAAGAATAAAAAGAGAAAAAAGATCATGAGAATTTTTTGTTAACTCAGGCAATCTTTTCAATCTTCCTATATTATTATCTCCTTCTTTATACCTTCTGGGAGATAACAGCAAGAGCAAGTAATAAAGAAAATGTAAAGACATTTTAACTGGAATATTTATTTTCATCCAGCAGATTGCTTTTGACCACAGTAGGAGATGGGATACTGTACTTTTAAAAATAACTTTGGATAAGTTATTATTAATATTATTAATAGATGCAATAATATTCAAATCATTTTTAAAGCAAGACAACAAAAATTTTGAAAAGGTTAAGACATGGTGATGTATTTGTCCTGTTTTTTTTAGCCCATTTCCCATTTCAAGGAAAAACAAGAGACATAATAACTGTGATATGCAAATTTGGAAGGACAATTTCATACACATAAGTTAGTCTGGGATTGTTTACCTTTTCCTAGAAATTGGAAATGTTCCCCTACCATCATATTGTGACTAAGTTAAGGATTTTTTTGAGTCTCACAGCAGTTTGAAATGGAGTTTTCAGCAGACATGACCTGAGTGGCTAAAAGAGATGAAAAATGGAACTTGGGAGCTGCATGCATGATTGAAAATACAAAGCTCACTTCTAAAGAAAAATGTAATCTATATGGAGCTAGTAACCATGTTAAACCATGAGAGCCTAGGCAGGAGTAACTGGATGGGGAATGCTTGATAGAGTCTATGAGCAGGCTTAGGTGATTGTGGCTATGTATAAATTGTGAGGGGAAATGCATGAATGATTGATAGTATGAATATCCTGGCTTCAGGAGCTAGGAGTGTGAGGGAACAGGGTAGGGAAGAGAAAAGCAGGAAGAATATTGGGACTGTGATGGAAAAGGGAATCTGGGACAGGCCACACCTGGGGACATGGAGGACCTCTTTAAATGAGGTCCTGAAATCCAATCTCTATATCAGGCATCCAGATCCTTGGAAGCTCTAGGTTCTGAATGTCCCCTCAATGTACAATAAAACTGTCCTTATTGTGGATGAGGTAGTGATCTAACATGTATAGCTAAAATTTGGGTGGTCCTGAAGGAGTTGTTCTCATAGAAATGTGCCTACCTAGGTGTCAGATTTAGCATCAGTTGAGGGCTTAAGGGGAGGGAGGTGGGATACAGTAGTTATTGATACAGTATATCATTGTAGGCGTTCACAGGATCTGCTCTGCAGATAACTAGATGTGAGACCATATGGTTGAAGCTGGGCTTTAGGGAATAGTTGGAATTGCTGCTGTTGTACTATTATACAACATAGTACTGTACTTCTCCAATGCCTATGCAACAGAGACTAGCTTCATCTCACCATTATTGTATAAATACTTAGGAGACGCAGGACATTCAACATCTCCCTGCTGCTCTTAGATACCAACCTTGCCACAACATATAATGTTGCCAGATTCTGTACAACTGCATTTAAAATTTTCAGAAGATGACCTGTACCACAAACTAGTTTTAATGAGCACTTAGCTTGTCATTACAGAGTGCTCTGCATTATGATAGGTTAAGTTTGCCATGTTCCCCTACATCCATATATTTCTACCTTCCTTTTAGATTCCGTTTATACTTTTTAAATATTATTTTGCATTTTTGTTTTTTGTTTGTTAGCTGCCTGGAAGTGTTAGAATCTGGCAATCTCTCTTCCCCCATTACACACACAGAGACAGAGAAGCACACATTCTGACTTCATATTTTCCCTAGCCATGTAGGAAATGGAGGGTGCAGGCTATAAGATCAAGTGTTCCTATTTCCTTCTATCTTTAGGACTTCATAATGTCAACGATAAGTCTAAAATTTCTAAATGTAACAAGACCAACAGTAAACAATGATTATGAGTATCAAAATCAGTATCATAATATTTTAAAATGGACTTCTTAGTCATGCTACATTCTTAGAAGAATAATCAGTACTGAGAAAGTCAACTGAATGGATTAGCTGAAGAATCTGCTTATTTCTCTAAAACTGGAGACATTAAGAACAGTGGCCTTCTGTTCTTGTTTAGACCCATAACAAGCCAAATGTCATTCCTTCACTTAATGATTTCCTTCCAAATGTAGTGTTTAAAGATCCATCTGTGCGAACATACATGCCCATCACACAATTCCCTTTGGAAGTAATGTAAAGCACACACACATACAAGTAGGCAGTATTTAGTAAAATAAATTAAGGGCAGCAGATGAAAGGAGATCTACCTAAATAGGTTTACTTCTATAGCATTCACACTACCACTCCATTTTAACAGCATATATTATTTTCTTTTCTTCATTTTTTCTTCTTGGGCACTAACATTCATATTATTTATCTCAATTCTACTCTTCAAACTTCCTAACTCTTCAAACTTCAAAGTCTTAAAACACTTCAAACTTCCTAACAGTGAGGACAATCAACCAGTGGAACAGCTTGCCTTCAGAAATCATGAGCGCTCCATCACTGGAGGTTTTTAAGAAGAGACTAGACAGTCACTTGTCTGAGATGGTATAGGTTCTCCTGCTTGAGCATGGGGCTGGACTAGAAGACCTCCAAGATTCTATTCTATTCTATTCTATTCTATTCTATTCTATTCTATTCTATTCTATTCTATTCTATTCTATTCTATTCTATTCTATTCTATTCTATTCTATTCTAAAATACCACTGCAATTTCCAAAAATAACTATAACAATTTTCCTGCATTTTCCCCCATCAGTTTCATTTCAAATAATTTTATCACTTTAGTTTTTAATTCAATCTACATAGCCTTTTCATTCTGTTCCAAAACACACTTTTATTTCCATGTTCATATTTTAATGTTAACTATTCCTGGATCTCTGACTATATTCTTTGCAAGTATCATTTCCCTGTCTAAATACATTATACAATATACTTCTTTTATCCTCATTTTTACAGATGATGATGATGATGATGATGATGATGGTCTTTTTGTAGAAGCCTGCTATTCTTGATGACATTAAATTCCTATTGCAATTATTATTCATTCCGGATTTTAAATGATGGCTACTACTAAATGATTAAATATACTCATTGTCTACCATATTTATCTTTCTGAGTGTTTTTAAAAAAGTAAACCTATATATCTCAGGAAAAGGTTATAAACCAAATGGATAGTCAATGCAAAATGTTTTAATGCAACAACCATGGTGACAGTTTCATCTTTTAAATGAACACGTGAGCAGGACTATCTGCAAGATGTAGTTTAAAAAAATCAAGATGCAAGACCTATCGGTACAGCCAAAGTTTCAGCATTTTTTAGATAGGTCCATTGTATCTAGAACCTTTATCTCCTAATCATACCCTGCAGATTCCTTACAGTGAGGGAAAAAATTATTTGATCCCCTGCTGATTTTGTACGTTTGCCCACTGACAAAGAAATTATCAGTCTATAATATTAATGGTAGGTTTATTTTAACAGTGAGAGACAGGATAACAACAAAAAATCCAGAAAAACGCATTTCAAAATAGTTATAAATTGATTTGCATTTTAATAAGTAAAATAACTATTTGACCTCTTTGCAAAACATAACTTAGTACTTGGTGGCAAAACCCTCGTTGGCAATCACAGAGGTCAGACATTTCTTGTAGTTGGACACCAGGTTTGCACACATTTCAGGAGCGATTTTATCCCACTCCTCTTTACAGATCCTTTCCTAGTCATTAAGGTTTTGAGACTGACATTTGGCAGCTTGAACCTTTGGGTCCCTCCACAGATTTTCTATGGGATTAAGGTCTGGAGACTGGCTAGGCCACTCCAAGACTTTAATGTGCTTCTTCTTGAATCACTCCTTTGTTGCCTTGGCCGTGTGTTTTGGGTCATTGCCATGCTGGAATTCTCATCCATGACCCATTTTCAATGCGCTGGCTGAGGGAAGGAGGTTCTCACCCAAGATTTGATGATACATGGCTCCATACCTCGTCCTTTTGATGCAGTGAAGTTGTCTACCTATGAAGGGGTCATAGGCAGCATCCCTCCTCCTCCAAACACTGTGAGTTGAGCTGATAGCTTTTCAGACTTCAAAGTGATAATGGGACTACTTGGCCTACATAGTGCTTCAGATCTGATTCTGAAACAGTTTCTAGGATTCTTCCAAGAAATAATCAAACTGTACAGCAGGCAAGGAAGTAATGAAATAACATTCCTAAAGAAGACAAGGGCCAACTATTTTGATACCATTGCCAAAACAATATTATGGTTGTACAGGTAATCCTCAACTTATGATCACAGTTGAGCCCCAAATTTCCATTGTTAAGTGAGGCAGTTGTTAAGCGAGTTGTGCCCCACTTTACAACCCTTTTTGCTACAATTGTTAAGTGAATAGCTGCAATTGTTAAGTGAATCATATGACCATTCAGCGATTCTGGCTCTTCCCCATTGACTTTGCATGTCAGAAGTTGGCTGGAAAAGTTACAAATGATGATCACATCACCGGGGACTGTGAAAGTGTCATAAATATATGCCTGTTGCCAATGCCCAAATGTTGGTCATGCATGGGGATATAGCAATGATCATAAGAGTGAAAACTGGTCATAGCTCACTTTTTTTTAGTGAACGGTCACTAGAGAAATGGTTGTAAGTCAGGGACTACCAGTATCTGTAATGTTTCTGGAAGTCAGGTTCAGCTTGAAGGAGAGCAGACTGTTCTTATTGTTCTTTTAAAATTGAAACACAGAGGTATCACAAAGTATCTATCATAGTTCCAACAGATGAAACTCTTCAAAGAACTTCAAAGCGTTGTTTACCTTAAAGAATCTTTATTAGAGGAGCATAGCACCAGCACTAACATAATCAAAGCCAAAAATTGGATTCCCCTTCTCTGAGCACATAGTATCAAAGCATAATTCCCTCCACCAATTAACAGTCATAAATCACATTCTCCAATTAGTTTGAAATGCAGGCTTTCCCTCCAGTTCCTCAGCCCACCAATTCTTATCATTTTTTATTTCAATAACCTTGGTTCACACACACTGGCTCCAGTATTGTTATGTGTAGCTGAACTCTCATGCACATTCTTCCCCCTAGCATCATCTAACTCTAGCTCTAATTCTAAAAGTAAAACATAAGAAGAAAATGGTTGCATCTCCAACTGTTGTCAAAGCAAAAACATCTGATGTTAGCAGCATTGACAGTATCCATAAACAGCAAAGCCACATTTTTCTAAGGCAGGCCTAGCTGAGTGAAAATATGTAGCATTTTCATCAAAGAAGACAGTGACAAATTTTCCCAATAATCTTAAAAAGTATTTTTTAACCATCCACTGCAATTATTCAGTTGAACATGCCACAGACAAAATCTCAGTTATAGAAGCATCAAGTAATGAAACTTTGATTTTATAGAAACATCTGTCTGCCTTTGCTAAACAGCCTTGACTTTCCCTACTGGGTAGGTAATAGAGAAATATAAAAACAGATGAGAAGGATGATACTGGTGATCAATTAATAACCTATTAAGCACTTATATCTTCAGTTGATTTACTATTTACATAAAAAGCATTTTGGATTATATCTCTATTCCTTGAATCTTCCCCAAATGCCATTATCATTAATTAGATCCATGCCCAATTTTTTTTCCTGCCTTTGTTTCTACCCTTCTCATTCAGTTTCATCTAGGAGAATTTGCCCTGGTGGTATTTTTGAAAAGATAGTAGAATTTCAGTGACATTCCCAAAGGCAGAATGCAAAGCTCCTGCATTTATACATATGCAAAAAGGTCAAGAAGGAGAGCTGTGTGCATGTCCAGTTCAAGGGCCCCATTTTAGAGTATATTTACATTACAACTTTCAAAGGTGAGCTTACCAGCAGTTATTGTAGAATGAGGATAAAGTGAATGAACAATGTATTGGGAAGGAGAGAAGAAACACTTAAGATGTCTCTGAAGGAAGTGGAAATTAGCCATTTCATTTGATTTCCAGGAGAAAGTTGTGCTTGCTCAAGGCAAACTTTTTTTTTACCCAATCAACCAATGACTGCATGACAATCATTGTTTGTTTCTAATGAGTATAAGGTAGCCAATATGACAAAAGTTTTTGCTTGCTTGCCATTTCTTTGTCTCTTGAATGAGAATGCCCTAGCATAACAGGGACCAATGAAACAGGTTCTGTAGCCCTCTCCACTTGTTGATGTGCAGTTTTGAGGATTAGCAAAAATTCTCCTACCTTCTTTCATTATCTGTCCTGAGTAATATCCAGCCTCCCTGGTTTCCCACACTTTAATGCAATGCCAAAATAGAACATGAAGGAGCACTTCCTATGGGGATTTTTCAAATGTGAATAGCTCAATGCAATATAACAAAGGCTTTATATTGGAGATGTTTCAGAACAATATAATATACCAGCAGTAGCAGCCTCCGTCACTTCCAACAATAATGGAAGCTCAAAATATAAGTGAAATTAAAAATAACTTCCCCGAGAAGCCTCTTTCAAAGGGAAACTTTTTGAAAAGTTGCAAAGCAAATTTTGACGCAGAACTACAGTAATGCCATGAAACATACTCAAGAAAAAATGTGAGTGTAGGTACATGTTGCTGGCAAAAGTACTAACAGAAAATTGAAAGGTTGGGAAGACTATGTCTCCAACTGGGTAATGAATTAAACCTGGCCTTTCTCAATATAGTTGAAATATTCATTTAAGCATTAATTGGCTGTTGTGATTCAACTGCTCCATTCTAATCTCTATCATGAACCTGTATTCAGTATATTTCCTAAATGTGATAATATAATTATCAGCACATGTAATGGAAGGACATGCATTGCATAAAAAATTCTTCTCTTCAGGTGGAATATACCTGTAGAAGTCTCTTATTTTAATTTATATTAAGCATTTATTGACAGTCTATTAGCCACTTTCGTGATTAGGTAAAAAAGGGAACTGATTTTTAGAGAAGATTTATTTCTCTCCTTTTTGATCTTTTTTGTTCTAAATCAGGTCTAGAGAATGTATGGTATACATTTTTTAGTTTGCCCTGTTTTTTCTTTTACTTCCTTTTTTCCTTGAAGCTTTTTGATAAATATTGCTTAGATCTCTAGGGATGACAGCTTAGGTGGAATCTTGAGGGTGACAAAAACAAGCAAATGGAACATTACAAAATGTGAAATTCTGGATTATTTATCTGTTTATCTTAATACCTGGAGTGAGAATTTACATAGTTACAAGTGGTATACTGTAGATGTATATAGCTTTAATTTTTTTAATGAATATAATTTCAAAACCATGGGGTCAAAGATAGTGAATATGTAGATGCAAGGGGGGAAAAATCTAGTTTGCTTTTCTCAGTATAATTATTTTATGAGAAAATAAAAAGGCCATTTTTCTGACATATTTAGGTATTAGCATAGAATGCAATTGCTGATTTACTCTTTCCCCTTCCCAAAAGGAAGAACTCAGCAACATAATCTGAACCTTGAATACTCTGAAAAGTCTCACTACATGCTTTCCTTTTAAAATTGAAGTTAAAGCTTAAAGTTTACCATTTCTGTGAAAGTATACCTGAAAAACCAAGCAATATCTATTCTATCCCAGCCTCAAGAGAAAAGAGGCTAGCTGAGTTTCAATTAACAATTTTGTTGAAGTCCTTGGAGTCAGTTCCCCTGTCCAGTTATCAAATACTGAAACTATTCCAATATGAACAAGCCAAGAAATATTAATATTAGAATAAAAAGGGAAAAGTAAAGGTTTCCCCTATCCATTCATATCTGATTCTAGGAGGCAGTGCTCATCTCCATTTTTTAGTTGAGGGAGCCAGCATTGTCCAAAGACACTTCCATGGTCATGTGGCCAGCACAGCTATATGCCAAAGGCATGGAACACCATTACCTTCCCACTGGGGTGGTATCTATTTATAGTAGAAGTAATAGTAGTAAAGTTGGAAGGGACCTTGGAGGTCATCTAGTCCAACCCCCTGCTCAGGCAGGAAACCCTACACCATTTTGGACAAATGGCTGTCCAGTCTCTTCTTAAAAACTTCCATTGTTGGAGCATTTACTGCTTCTGGAGGCAGGCTGTTCCACTGATTAATTGTTCTCACTGTAAGGAAGTTTCTCCTTAGTTCTAGGTTGCTTCTCTCCTTGATTAGTTTCCATCCATTGCTTCTTGTCCTGCTTTCAGGTGCTTTGGAGAATAGCTTGACTCCCTCTTCTTTGTAGCAGCCCCTGAGATATTGGAACACTGCTATCACGTCCGCCCTCATCCTTCTCTTTGTTAAACTAGACATACCCAATTCCAGCAGCTGTTTCTTATATGTTTTAACTTCCAGTCCCCTAATCATCTTTATTGCTCTTTTCTGTACTCTTTCTAGAGTCTCAACATCTTTTTTACATCGTGGTGACCAAAACTGGATGCAGTATTCCAAGTGTGGCCTTACCAAGGCATTGAAGAGTGGTATTAATACTTCACGTGATCTTGATTCTATCCCTCTGTTAATGTAGCCTAGCACTGTGTTGGCCTTTTTGGCAGCTGCAGCACATTGCTGGCTCATATTTAGGTGATTGTCTACTAAGACTCTGAGGTCCCTCTCACAGTTACTACCATTGAGCATGGTGCCACCTATGCTGTACTTGTGCATTTGGTTTTTCTTGCCTTATCTACTTACATTTGTATGCTTTCAAACAGTAAGGCTTGCAGGAGCTGGGGATTAATGGGAATTTACCCTGTCATGTGATATTTGGGTTTTGCAATGCTAACCTTCTGCTCAACAAACCCAGTGTCTTAGACCAGGTTAAACTGTACACATAATTAAACAAGTGGTGTAACATAAGGGTCAGTCCTACGTCCTGTTTGGTTCAATGTATTTGTAAGTACTTTTTTTTTAAAAAAAAGTATTAGCCAAAATATTGCACATTCTTGTCAGTTAAAGCAATAAAAAGGAAGAGGATTCTAAATTGAGTATCTTACTGAAATCCTATTAAATGGGTATTATGTTCAGATATCATATTCTGGCTTGAGCTTACTGTTCATATTCATAAAGTTAGAATATATGAATGAAAAAATAATTTACAACAAGTCATTCTTCAGAACCTGCGTTGATGCTCCCTTTTACTTAATTAGCATTGTTCTGAGCAGGATATTGGTCTTGATGACCTAAATGGCATTTTCCAATTCAGTGACTGTGAGGTTCTATGATATAAGCCTGAACCATTCGCTGACATTTAAATTGGATTATTCATTGATTCATTGTTTGATTATCTTTTCCAGAATCTTCCCAGGTTTTGAGGTCAGTCTGATAGGTCTGCAATTTCCTGGATCCATTTTTTTTCCTTTTTTGAAGATGGGAACTACATAAGCTCTTTTCCAGTCCTCTGGTATTTCCCTAGTGCTCCAAGGTCTTTGAAAAATATAGTTCAGTGGTTCTGAGATCACATCTGCCAGTTCCTTGAGAACCTTGGGGTGTAATCTGTCTGGTCCTGGTGATTTGAACTTGTCTAGGCTGGACAGGTGCTCACTTACCATTTTCTTAACTTGGTTTCTATACTGTTTTTTATGGCACTATTTATGGCACTACTACTTCACAATAGTAATGGACAATTTTAATTACCCTGACATCAACTGGGACAAATTCTGCACCAAGTGGAAGATCAAACATATTCCTGACAAACTTAGCAACTTTGACTGCCAAAAGGCAGAGAAGGGAACTAGGGGATCAGCCACATTGGACCTAATTCTCACCAACAGAGATGAAATGATAGAAGGTGTTGAAACCACAGGAACCTTGGGGGGGGGGAATGATCATGCATTATTGGAATTCAACTTCCAAGGTCCCTTCCAACATTATTATTATTATTATGGATCATCGCACAGTCAGCCAGATGTTCAGACTGGATTTGGCATTTTGTCTACCTATCGAGTCCTTACCCAGGACCTGGGATAGGCAGATGTGGATGTTTGATGGTATTACAGATATCGTCGCAGGATGGAAGCAGTTCCTAGTAAGGCCGCCTTTTGCAATTGACTAATAGCAAATTTGTCAATGCCAATGGTGTTCAAGTGGTGCTCCAGTTGTTTTGGGATTGCACCCAAGGTGCCTATGACTATTGGTACTACCCTTGCTTGCTTTTGCCACAGTCTTTCTATTTCTATTTGTAGGTCTTTGTATTTTGTTATCTTCTCCAGTTCTTTCTCTTCTATTCTGCTATCTCCAGGCACTGCCACGTCCACTATCCAGACTTTTTTGTCTTTCTTATCGACAATTGTTAAGTCTGGGGTGTTATGTTGCAGGTGCTTGTCTGTTATTATTATTATTATTATTATTATTATTATTATTATTATTATTATTATTATTATTTCAGACAATTTTGAAAGGTCTCAGAAAGCAGAGTGGGCTTCAGTGCATTAGAGTTGTTAAGTGATAAGCCAAATCTGTCTCACATGTAATTCACATTGGTAAAACCACCCTATCTCCCCCTCCCTTTCCCCCTCCATTCATCCCATTTTAATTCATGCCTCAGCCTAGCCATGCTGTGCATCTCATAAAGTGAGTTGCAGCTCACAGAAGTTTATGTCTTTGATAAAATTATTAGATGGAAAGGGGCTTCCAGATTTCTTCTGATAGTTGAAAGGATAGATTGCTTTTAGGGAGGTGCATTAAAACATTCTCCCTTTGGATTATTACTGCTATTTTTAATACAGTCTTATTTTGGGGAAAAATCACTCATGAGGTTGAGTAAGGAAAGATGGGTGGCAACAGACTTTGTAATGGACTAGTGACAGATTGAAGACATCATTATGTGTTTATATCCTCAAGAAATGATTAGAAGGGCATTTTGTGCTGGACCAATTGAACTAGGCAGGTAATTCCTCAGATTAGCTATATGTACAGGTGCAAAGTTTCGTTGTTTGATCTGATTTTAGCATCTAATTTAATTGTGTGTCAGATTTCATTTGTCTGAAATGGTATATCTATCTGAAATAATATAGTGTTTCCTGCTGGAGCAGGGGGTGGGTTGGACTAGAAGACCTCCAAGGTCCCTTCCAAATCTGTTATTCTATTCTACTCTATTTTATCTGTGACAAGGTGATAAGGACATTATGTACCCTAACCCTTTCAACTCTGTTATTCTGTTATTTTAGCTTGAAAAATGTCAGAAAAGAAAGCATTTGTCCTGAAAAAACTGTGGATATTTTCTACATATTGCTTCTAGTGTCTTCCTAATACTGCTATTTAACACTATTCTAAACTGTTCCACTGTTGAAAGAAAACAGTAATCAACCTAAGTAATTTAGGTGTTGGCAAACACTACCCAAGGAAACTCATTCCTAGATGATTGGTTTATTAATAGACAAAAGTAATCTAAGATAACTTCCTAAAGCTGCTAAGTCTTCATAAAACTACACTTTTTCTTATACATATCTTGTTTCCGCAAATCTTGTTTAGTGTATAGGATGCTTTTCTGCCTCTGTGTCTGCTGTGTATATGAAATAATTTCCCACCTCCTTTATTTAAAAAAATATAATTATCATTTAATGTGATGGGAGAAAATCCACAGTAGAAATGCTTTTCATGGAAAAGAGAATCTGAGAGACATTTTCATGAGAGAAGTATAGGTGTGGTGCATTTATTGAATGATGAGGTTATCAAGAGATGTGTAAACATCTTTTCTTTTCTTGATCAGTAATCTATGCAACAACTGCAGACTTTCTTTCTTCCCTCCTTTCAGTTCAATCACAAGGTAAGACATGTTGAAAAAAATTATTGTCCCTGTTGGGCTTGTTAAGTACCCGGCCTGTTATCATTGCTAAGTTCAATCAATCACATCAATCAATCAATCAGAATAGAGCTGTAAGGGACCTTAGAGGTCTTCTAGTCCATCCCTCTACTCATGCAGGAGACCCTACGCCATTTCAGATGTGGCTGTCCAGTCTCTTCTTAAAAACCTCCAGTGATGAAGCACCCACAACTTCTGAAGGCAAGCTGTTCCACTGACCAATTGTCCTCACTGTTAGCAAGTTAGGAAGTTTCTCCTTAATTCCAGGTTGCCTCTCTTCTTGATTAGTTTCCATCTATTGTTTCTGACTTTGAGAATTTTTTTGATGAATGTCTTTTGGAGAAATTTAGAGAAATCATTGACATTTCCCCTGTCCCAAACTTTGGTGAATATGTTTTATACTTCATTTTTATAAAACAATATGCTCCCCTTTCTTTTTAATTAAACCATTTAGAACTAGGGCACCCTTAATCAAGACTTCTGGATCCAAAGAAGGCCACTGAAGAAAAATGGAAAATGTTTGTGTCATGGTAACTTAACCAAAATGCAAAGAGATCATTCAACACGGGATCATATTCTGGAGGAATATTTACAAAAAAACCTTCACCACCAGCCTGAGGAGCTGTCTACTAAGTCTAAAGAACATCCTTGCTTAACGCTTAAGAAGGGGACTGGTATATATACTTACAGGCTAGAAGCAGTCATTTCCTTAGATGTATCCAAGCCACTTTCCATTATTATAAAGAGAACCTGCTTATTTAAATTAATAATTATATTAGTCATTCTTTATTCTTGATAAAAAAAAACTAAGAACCAAGGAAAACTTTAGCCAAAGGTTTAGTGTATGCTGAGGTTATTAGTTATAACTATGAACCCAAAATTTCTGTGACAATTCCATATAGGGAATGCTTGGGTAAAGAAAGAAACCACAAAATACTATCACTTTAAAAAAAAAATGCAATACATCTCCAGGCTGATTTATACAAAGATAGATGTTATTATGAAATTACCCTTTTTTATTAAATAATTCACAATGATAATAACATTTTTCTTTGTACCAAATATTTTATTCACAAATATTAGATTAAGCAAGTGGATATTTTTCATCATACTCAGCACTGGAAATATTTCAAAACAGTGAAAGAATATATTATATTATATAATATATTATAGATAATTTTTTTATATATATAAATATAAAGTTTTTAATTTAATTTTTATTTTTATTTTTTAAGCCTATATTCTGCTCTGGGAAGCTCAGGGGGGGGGGGAAGGGAGGGTTTTTTTTTTTTGGGGGGGAGGGCTGGGGGATGGGGTTTTTTTTTTTATTTAATATATGTATTGTTTAGTTTTATTTTTCTGTATATGTTGCCTCTTGTTTTGTATTATTTTTCCTTTTTTGTAAAATTTATAAAACTTTCAATAAAAAAAAAAACAGTGAAAGAAATCACATTAATAAAACATAATATGGAAACAATTAAATGGAAAATTTACTGTTGCCACCTAAGAAATCCATGAATTGCAACCCATTGGGATTTCAGCACATAGCGCTTTTTACATAGATAAATTGTTTCAGCTGTAAAGACATAGACAGTGAATTCCTTAGGGTATAAAACTGTGCAAACTGTCAAAATATATCATCTCTCTCAAGTTTTCTGCTAGCATGCATCATGAGACATACTTGATAGCCATGTGTTTTAGTATTCAGCTGCATATCTTCTTCACTTTGGGATATGCATAGAAGCCAATTAAAATATATAGCTCCTTAAAGAAAATTTATATTTAGCTTATATTCCAATGTAGAATAGAATAGTGTAGTTTATAATGTACCAAGCAAAAACAACACAAAACAAAAATAAAAAAGTGGAACAGAAAAGAACCCCATTATATGGATATGGAAGTCTAATCTGTTAATTTGTCATAAACCAGAAGTTGAATCAATCAATCATCATCATCATCCATCATCCATCATTGTCTTGTTTGATTAGATTAGTACATTTGTTTAACTAATACATACCTTACTTCTTGAAACAGATTGCTGCTGCATTTTTTCCAATACATTCTATTTATAGCTTGCTATTTTTTTGTTCTGAACCTTGTTCACCCAAATTTAGCTGGAATATAAATGTTAAAAAAAACAGAAGGGAATAGATTCAAGGATTATAGAATAGTGAGTTAATTACAGGAAGGAAGGAAGGAAGGAAGGAAGGAAGGGAGGGAGGGAGGGAGGGAGGGAGGGAGGGAGGGAAGAAGGAATGGAGGGAGGGAGAAAGGAAGGAAGGAAGGAAGGAAGGAAGGAAGGAAGGAAGGAAGGAAGGAAGGAAGGAAGGAAGGAAATCTAGCTACTTAGTAAGAAGGAGAGTGACTTTTATTTTCCAATGGCAGTGATTAACTGGTACTATCTTACTTATTTGTTTTGTTACATAATTGTTCGACTAGATTGAATGAGTCCTTTAAATTGATCAGATGGCTCTTATTTGGATCTAATTTTCTTTTGTTTATGATTGCAGGAGTTCTACACTATATGTGAAAAACACACAGGTTATGCATAAATGGAGCACAATTTACATACACACTAGTCATGTTATTCCCCATCATGTTATTGTTTAGGACAAACAATATTATTCAAAGTCATAAAAAAGAAGGAACAATAAATGGCAGGACAAAGAAATTAAAGATGTGAGAGAAAGAGAAATGTCTCATTCCTACTGCATTCTACTTACATTTATGTACCTCCTAACAAACCTACTACAATACCATACTTATGGGGAGAGGATGAGGGCAGAAGCATATTCTTATGGAAATATATTTTTACTTCTTTCAACATTTTTTCCTAACAACATACCACATTTTGCCTATTAATAGTCTGCAAGCATTTGCAACATTTTAAAAATTCTCCTTCCATCTTTCCATCTTTAGTAAACATTCCACCAAGGTTCACACATTTATCCACTTCCTTTAGCTTTTCACCATTTATGTATACATTCAATAGGCATTCTCTCTGTACTTTGGCCTTTGATACATTAATTTTCATACCCATGGAACCTATTCTATCTTTATCTAACATTCCCTATAAATCATTTAGGTTCTGACAACATAGCGTCATCTGAATACCAAAGTAGATGTGCATTCATGTCTCTGATCTCTAATTTTTTTCTGAGCGAATATACATCAGACAAACACAGCTAGCATTGGATTCTCAAATATATTTTATTTTATCTCCTTCTCATCCATACATTTAAGTCACCTAACAGAATATTTTTTTCTCCCTTGGATTACATTCATTCACTATGTTGCCACAGGCTGTTCAGAGGTGCCTTATTGATGAGAGGGGCAGCATTAAATTAAAATAATAAATAAATAAGCAAGCAAGCAAATAAATAAATAAATAAATATTTCCCCTCAGTTTCATCCTTACTTCTTTCATTATAATAAGAGGTAGCATTAGAGGTATGGATTTCTACTTTAAAATATACTCATAACAACATAGATTGTGTTAATTCCTTCTTTCTGACATACGTTTAACCTTTTGTTTGTGGTTATACCAAACTTTTTATTTCTCTACATGCATTCACATCTGCTAGGCAAGCTCAAACCATCTTTTTAAACAGCTACTGCATTCATCCCTTTCCTTAGTTTCATAGTTATATTGCTTCAAGAAATTAGATTGAGAGAAGACATTTATAATATATATATATATATATATATATATATATATATATATATATATATATATCCTTAATAGTTGTAAAAATACGAATCCCGGATCTCCGGGAAGAGCATACCCCAGTTATTTATTGTTAAAACCACATTTAAAAACAATAAAAACAGTTATATACAAGGTTAAAATGACCTAGCTTTCGCTGGTCCTCTGCCAGCGTCCTCAGAGTGGAGGCTTAGGGGGTGGGAAAGTTCTTTTTATCCCCTTGCTGATCCAACTGCTTACTCATTGCCCTCATGACAAATACAATAGTAGAATGCAAAAAAGAGAGGGCGGAACAGTTAAGGCAGTTACAGGCAATCCGGAAGAGTGGCCCTGTCACGAGGGCAATGAGTAGGCAGTTGGATCAGCAAGGGGATAAAAAGAACTTTCCCACCCCCTAAGCCCCCACTCTGAGGACGCTGGCAGAGGAACAGTGAAAGCTAAGTCATTTTAACCTTGTATATAACTGTTTTTATTGTTTTTAAATGTGGTTTTAACAATAAATAACTGGGGTATACTCTTCCCGGAGATCGAAGATTACATTATTGAACATATATATATATATATATATATATAAATGGAATGAATAAAGCGCATTCACCAGGAGAGTTTAAAGTTAAAATACTTTAATTAAAGTATTTTACTATATTAAAAGGTTGCCAAGCTTTCGTTGGGAAAACTCCCCAACATCTTCAGGGCTGAGAGACCGTTTCTAACAAGGTGATTCAAACGGGTTCCATAGAAGTCTGCACATGGTTCCTAGACTGTGCTAGCATTCCCTGCTGAACAGCTGATAGGTGGGAGGGGGAATCGGAGTAAAGATTTCTTCTGTCGTTCTCTCGAGCACTTTTGTTCACATTTCCGTCGACCTCAGGGGGTATTGTTAAAGTTATGTTCCGCCCTCTCCCGGCAGTATTGGCTCTCGTTGCAGTGGGTGGGTTTAGTTTGATGTCATTGTGTATCCTACCATGGAGGCGGGGCTTCATCGGCTGCAATTTAACATCTTTCCTCTGCTGCGTGCTCCCGTATTTATCTTCGCTCGCATGTACAAGCATCAACTGGATGTGGTATTTTTCAATGTTTGAATCATCCTCCTCCATCATGGTGTCCCCCATGCTCATCTTCCCTCGTAGGTCAATATTCAGGTTAAATCCCCCCCATTTCTGTGAGCAAAAGTCTGTTGGTATTTGGGCAGATTCCCCGCTCATGTTACTTTCCCTTTTATCAAGCGAACGGGTCGTCATCACATGTTTTTTCTCCCCTCTCTGTATGGGATATTCACTTTTATTATTATTATGGGTAGTGCTAAATTTAGTGGTTCTATCCTCAAATTTCTTAAGCGCTCCAATGTCATTATTGTTGTTTTCTCCAATTAAAGGGGGTGTGGTTTCCCTTGATATTGTTGGGGGGTTTCTGGGTAGTCTATATCAGATTGTTTCTGGTAGGGAGGAGGTGTAGCTCCTGGTTTAGAATGTTGTGGATGTTGATTGTAAGGTTTGTGATATAAAGGATGATGGTTTGAGTTCCATTTTCGTAGCGCTTGTTGTGCTGGGTGCAAGTCAATGTGACGATTGATTGAGTTGTTATTCGAGAACCAGGCTTCTTTTAGCAGCCGACCTCCCTTCGTGGCATCACTGGCTATGATAAGGGTGTTATTGAAGTCAAACTGATGGCCTTGTTGTGCCATATGCATCCAAAGTTGTGAGTGTGGTTCGCCTCGTTTTATGGCCAGTTTGTGTTCGTGGAGGCGAGTTTTCAAGCGTTTGGCTGTTTCTCCCACATAGTTGCCGTCGCAGTTTTTGCAGTTGATCTTATAAACAATAGCAGATTTCTCCATGGTAGGTAGGGGGTCCTTTGGACGCATAATTTTTGATCGTAGGGTTTGGTTAGGTTTGTGAGCTACTTCTATACCATGGGGTGCTAGTAATCTGGCTGTGGCCTCTGAGATGTTACTTATGTATGGGAGGGAGATGCGTGTTTTTTGTAGGGGGGAATCCCTTCTTCGTTGGGTGGTCTGGTGCTGGAAAGTTGTACAATGTCGTTTGATAAATTTTAATGGATAACCGTTATATATGCACGTACGGAAGAGGTGTCTCCTCTCTTCTTTCTTATATTCATCCATCCTGCAGTGGGAGTCAATGCGTTTAAATAACGTTTTTATGCAGCTGATTTTATGGGAAACAGGATGATTACTCTGGTAATGGAGGATTCTATCTGTGTGGGTTGGTTTACGGAATACCTTCGTATGTAGGTATCCATCTGGTTGACGGTGGATGGAAACATCTAAGAAGGCAAGAAAATTGTGTCTTTCTTCCTCTACAGTAAACTTTATGTCAGAGTAGATGGAATTTAATATTCCCATAAATGTAGTTACATGTTGTCTTTTGACAATGGCAAATGTATCGTCCACGTATCGAACCCAAAATTTGGGTTGGTATAAAGTCATAGCCTTATGTTCAAGCTGTTGAAGGACTACCTCAGCTATAATACTGGAGATGGGGGAGCCCATCGGGGTTCCTTTTATTTGTTCATAGATGGTACCTTGGAATGTGAAATAAGTCTGGAGACATATTTCTATCAATTTCATGAGGTCTTCCGTCTGAAGGGAATCTTGGTGATGACTTTCACTCATAGATGTCAAACGTTCTTTCAGGACAGAGATGGCTAAGTCCTGGGGAATGGAGGTGAAGAGAGAGGTGACGTCGAACGACACCATCATCTCATCATCCTCCACCCTAAGGGTATTAATTCTAGTTAAAAATTCTTCTGCAGATCTGACCATGGTGTTACTGCCATCTACGAGGTGGTTGATGCTATTGTTTATAAGATCAACTGCAAAAACTGCGAAGGCAACTATGTGAGAGAAACAGCCAAATGCTTGAAAACTCGCCTCCACGAACACAAACTGGCCATAAAACGAGGTGAACCACACTCACAACTTTGGATGCATATGGCACAACAAGGCCATCAGTTTGACTTCAATAACACCCTTATCATAGCCAGTGATGCCACGAAGGGAGGTCGGCTGCTAAAAGAAGCATGGTTCTCGAGTAACAACTCAATCAATCGTCACATTGACTTGCACCCAGCACAACAAGCGCTACGAAAATGGAACTCAAACCATCATCCTTTATATCACAAACCTTACAATCAACATCCACAACATTCTAAACCAGGAGCTATACCTCCTCCCTACCAGAAACAATCTGATATAGACTACCCAGAAACCCCCCAACAATATCAAGGGGAAACCACACCCCCTTTAATTGGAGAAAACAACAATAATGACATTGGAGCGCTTAAGAAATTTGAGGATAGAACCACTAAATTTAGCACTACCCATAATAATAATAAAGGTGGATATCCCATACAGAGAGGGGAGAAAAAACATGTGATGACGACCCGTTCGCTTGATAAAAGGGAAAGTAACATGAGCGGGGAATCTGCCCAAATACCAACAGACTTTTGCTCACAGAAATGGGGGGGATTTAACTTGAATATTGACCTACGAGGGAAGATGAGCATGGGGGACACCATGATGGAGGAGGATGATTCAAACATTGAAAAATACCACATCCAGTTGATGCTTGTACATGCGAGCGAAGATAAATACGGGAGCACGCAGCAGAGGAAAGATGTTAAATTGCAGCCGATGAAGCCCCGCCTCCATGGTAGGATACACAATGACATCAAACTAAATCCCCCCACTGCAACGAGAGCCAGTACTGCCGGGAGAGGGCGGAACATAACTTTAACAATACCCCCTGAGGTCGACGGAAATGTGAACAAAAGTGCTCGAGAGAACGACAGAAGAAATCTTTACTCCGATTCCCCCTCCCACCTATCAGCTGTTCAGCAGGGAATGCTAGCACAGTCTAGGAACCATGTGCAGATGTCTATGGAACCCGTTTGAATCACCTTGTTAGAAACGGTCTCTCAGCCCTGAAGATTTTGGGGAGTTTTCCCAACGAAAGCTTGGCAACCTTTTAATATAGTAAAATACTTTAATTAAAGTATTTTAACTTTAAACTCTCCTGGTGAACGCGCTTTATTCATTCCATTTATAATTATGCCCGGGAGTCGCATTTTCACCATCATTATTGAATATATATATATATATATATATATATATATATATATATATATATATATATATATATATCTTTGGTTGTTCGGGTTTTCTCCCGCGTAAAATTGGAAGTGTCTTGGCGACGTTTCGACGAAGTCCCATTCGTCATTTTCAGGCTGGTGTTTTCAGCTTCGTGCTTTGAGCAGCAATGTGTGGTCTTAGCTGTTTCTTCCTTTTAACTGCCAGTGGGGGTATGAACTGATTGGGTGGGAGCTTGGCTGTGCTCTGATTGGCTGGGGGAGTGTTCTGTTTGGTTGTGCTCAGGTTAGTCTGAGTTGCAGAGGGGTTTAAGATTTTGGGCTGCCTTGCTATTTTTTGGCTTCGCGTTCGTGGTTGTGCCTCCTCTTCATGGAAGGTGTCAGTTTGCTTCATGTATGGATTGGAGGGGTTTAAAGTGGCTAGTGATGCAGCTGTGGTCTGGCTTCTGGTTTGTGGTCATGCCTCGTCATCGGTGTGGCTTTGGGTTTGCTTTTTGCGTGGATGTGTGGTGGTGACATCCTGTGTGGTTTTTGTGAGTGTGGGTCTGGTATCATTTTTTGCGTTAGGGAGTCGTTTGTCAATAAGGGCGGGTTTCCAAATGGCTGGTAGGCGGGAGGTATCATCTCGCTTGTTCATGCTGTGTGGGCGTTTTTCTATCTCGATGGCTTCTCTGATTATTCTGTTATTAAAATGTTCACTTTTGGCAATGGTTCTGGTATTTTTAAAGTCAATTTCGTGTCCTGTGGCTTTAAGGTGTTGGACCAGGGAAGATGTTGGTTCCTCTTTTTTGACTGAGTTCTTATGTTCTTCAATGCGTGCACTTATTCTTCTGTTGGTTTGTCCGATGTATGTGGTGGGACAAGTGGTGCATGGGATTTCGTATACTCCTTGATTTTCTAATTCAATTTTATCTTTGGGGTTTCTAAGGATGGTGGATATTTTTCTGTTTGTGCAGAATGCTGTTTTGATGTTGTGTTTATGGAGGATCTTACTGATTCTGTCTGTGGTGCCTTTTATGTATGGGAGGAGGGCTTTGCCGTTTTCTTGTTCTTTGTCTTGGATTTTAGTGGGGGTTTCTTTTTGGATTAGGTTTGTAATCTTATTTCTATGGAATCCATTGGATGTTAGTACATTGGTGAGAGTGTGTAGTTCGGGTTTTAGGTGTTGTTCGTCAGCTAAGCGTTTTGTTCTGGAGATGAGTGTCTTGGCTACAGAGTTGATCTGTGCTGGGTGGTGGTGTGAGAGAGCGTGCAGATAGCGGTTTGTGTGTGTTTTCTTCTGGTAGATGGTGTGTCCTAGGGAGCCATTGGATTTCTTGTAGACTAAGACATCCAGGAAGGGAAGTTGGTTGTTAGCTTCTGTTTCCATGGTGAACTGTATTTTGGGGTGTAGGCTGTTGAGGTGTGTGAGGAAGTTGTCCAGTTTTTCTTTCCCATGTGGCCAGATTATGAAGGTGTCGTCTACGTATCTGAGCCAGAGTTTGGGTTTGTGATCCGATTTTTCTAGAGCTTGGGTTTCAAAGTGTTCCATGTAGAGGTTGGCAATGACAGGTGAGAGGGGTGATCCCATGGGTGCTCCTTCTGTTTGTTTGTATTTTTGTCCATTATAGATGAAGTATGTGTTGGATAGGCAAGTGGTTGGTCAGATCTAAGATGTGTTTGGGGGGGTTATATTTGTATATATATGTTTTCTGAGGTTTTCGCAGGTGTTTTTATGTAGGTCTTTGGTTGTTCGGGTTTTGTCCCACATAAAATTGGAAGTGTCTTGGCGACGTTTCAACGAAGTCCCATTCGTCATCTTCAGGCTGGTGTTTTCAGCTTTGTGCTTCGAGGAACAATGTGTGATCATAGCTGTTTCTTCCTTTCTTTCCTTTTGTCCCCAACACAAAGGATGACACCAGACCCACACTCACGAAAACCACACAGGATGTCACCACCACACATCCACGCAAAAAGCAAACCCAAACCCACACTGATGATGAGCCACCACCACAAACCAGAAGCCAGACCACAGCTGCATCATTAGCCACTTTAAACCCCTCCAATCCATACATGAAGCAAACTGACACCCACCATGAAGATGAGGCCCGACCATGAACACGAAGCCAAAAAATAGCAAGGCAGCCCAAAATCTTAAACCCCCCTGCAACCCAGACTAACCTGAGCACAACAAAGCCCCCACCCAAACAGAACACTCCCCCATCCAATCAAAGCACAGCCAAACTCCTAACCAATCAGAACACACCTCCACCCAATCAGAACACAGCCAAGCTCTCACCCAATCAGTTCATACTCCCACTGGCCATTAAAAGGAAGAAACAGCTACGATCACACATTGCTCCTAGAAGCACGAAGCCGAAAACACCAGTCTGAAGATGACGAATGAGACTTCGTCAAAACATTGCCAAGACACTTCCAATTTGACGCGGGAGAAAACCCGAATAACCAAAGACCTTATTAGCAAGAAATGCAAGAAAGCAATAATTGCTAATAAGAAACCGGCAACCAGAAAACAGCCTATTCCATCAGGCCCGATGACAAGATCTAGGAGCTGGGTGTAGACCCTGTCCAATCTATAAAGGGGACTCTCCTACTGACCGGCATCTTGAGCCCTGATGATGTCAGCAGTCGCTGACGAAAGCTAAGCGTTTTATTGAAATTTTATTGGTATTTTACTAAATTTTATTAAAATTTTGTAATATTCCCTGGTGCTCACATTTATTTGTTTGGTTTTATATATATATATATATGGTTATTACAAAAGATATAATTAAAGAAAGAAAGGGGCGTTGTCTTACCTGAATGCCTTTTCTCAGCATGATGATGGAGAATCCACGGATGGGTTGTCTTAATCTATCTGCTCCAATTAGACTAAGTCTGAAATTTAGTACCGCCCCCTCTGTGCCAACTGCACCCCAGTTTTAGGCTAAGGCAATACTCAGACTTTAGTCCGACGCGTCTGAACAATATGGGAACCAGGCCAACTGACCTAATGGGAGGGAGTGGATTCTCCATCATCATGCTGAGAAAAGGCGTTCAGGTAAGACAATGCCCCTTTCTCCAGCATGATTGGATGGAGAACCCACGGATGGGACATACCAAAGCCCTGTGTCCCTAGGGTGGGGAATTAGATTAGGCCTGGGTCCCATCCAATGTTAATGCGTGTTCTAGAACTTTGCGGCCAAATGAAGCCGTAGAAGAGGCATATATATTCATCTTGTAGTGACGGACAAAGGAAGAGGGCGATGCCCATGTTGCTGCTCTACAAATTTCCTCTATGGAGGCCTGAGTAGATCAGGCAGCTGTAGTATCTGCGCACCCGGTGGAATGGGCCGTGATATGCCTGGGAGCTTGCAGTGACTGAGTCTGGTATGCCAGAGAAATACAAGCTCTAATCCACCTGCGTATTGTGGGTAAGGAAACCCTCTGACCTACTGATGAAGGGTGATAGGACACAAACAGAGCCTCTGTTCTGTGGAAGGATGAGGTTCTCTGTATATAACAACATAAAGCCCTGGGCTTTATTTTTCCCACTGAACCTCTATGTCATTAGATGGTTAGGACAGAAGTCTGGCAAAACTATTTCCTGAGATCTATGATACAAGGACTTATCCTTAGTCATGGAGGAGGGGTCTAGCCTAAGGGTTACCCTGTCCTTATGGAAAGTACACAGGTCCTTCCTCACTGAAGAGCAGCCAGTCCAGAGATTCTTCTGGTTGAAGTTACAGCAACAGGAAGTGCCACCTTCACCGATAACTGTTTGAATAAACAAGTGTCAGTAGGTTCAAAGGGTGTGAAACAAGAGCCTATAAAATCGGATGAAGATCCCACGAGGGGTATCCATTTACAGTTGATGGGCTGGCGTTGTTAGCTCCTTTTAGGAAGGAGCGTATCATAGGGTGATGTGTTAAGGATTCATTACCGCAGGAAATAACTGTGGCAAGTGTTCCTACCTGTCAGCAGATGGTGCTTGTAGAAAGCCCTTTGTCTAGACCATCCCTCAGGAACTCCAAGATAACTGGCGTTGAAACCTCCAAAAGTCAATTTTGAACCGAACACCAATTACGGGAGCCTCTCCACGTGGCATCGTATATTCTATTTGTTGAGGGTCGCCTGGATTGTTGAATCATAGCTATGCCTTTCAACGAATATGAGTCTCGGCCTAAGTCCTGCCTCTCAAGTGCCAGACGGTTAACTGGAGCCTTTGAGGGGCTGGTTGGCGTAGTTCCCCCTGATTGAGGGAGATGCGATTTGCTGGGACCTTCCCTGGAGGGGATGCGGAGAGCTCCATTAGGTCGGCAAACCAAGAGCGTCTCGGCCAATGCGACTCAACCAGGAGGACCTCTGCTCATTCACGAAGGATCTTCCTAATCGTGGGAGGAAGAAGCGGCAGAGGAGGGAAGGCCTAGAGCAGTTCCCTGGGCCAGGGACTGCGGAGCGCATCTGTTCCCTCCGCTGATGGAGATGGGAACCTGGAAAGGAATCTGGGAAGTTGTGAGTTGGTGGGGGAGGCAAAAGGTCTAAGGTTGGGGAACCAAACCTGTCCACGATCTCTCTGAGCACCTTCGGATCCAGCTGCCATTTGGAATGGTCCATGGTTGCTCTGCTCAGTGAGTCGGCCTGCTGGTTGGTCACTCCGGATATGTGCTCCGCCCTGATGGAGGCAAGATTCAGTTCCACCCAGGACCCCAGCAATTTGGCCTCCTGCATGAGAGGCCTGGACCTTGTCCCTCCTTGTCTGTTGACATGGGCCTTGGCTGTAATGTTGTCGGTTAAAATCAGGACATGTTAGCCCTGTACTATATCATTGAATCTCTTTAGGGCCATATGTATGGCTCTGAGTTCCAGCCAGTTTGTCTTGTTCTTTAGGTCCTGTTGGACCACCGACCTTGAGCCCAGTGCATGTCTAGGTGTGCCCTCACCCAAGCAGGCTTGCATCTGTGGTAATGGTAATCCTGTGGTTCTTTGAATTCTGCTCCCCGTGACAGCGCTTTGGAGTCCCACCATCGAAGGGAGTTCAACACTGGTCGTGGAACTCAGACCTTCTGATGGGATGTGCTGGTGTGAAGTCTCTGAAATGGAAGGAAAGGCCACTGTAATTCTCTGGCCTGGAGGTGTGCCCATGGCACAATTTGTACGCAGGACCGTCTTCCCCAGTAGCTGTGATAGGGAGGCCAATGTGCCTACTCTGTCCCTTCGGATCCGACATACAAGGGTCTGAATAGAGTTCCGTCGGTCCTGAGATAGGTAGACCTTACAATTGTCCATGTCTATAACAGCGCCCAAATGGAGGAGCCGGTTGTTGGTAGGGTATGACTTTTCTAGAGATTAACAGAAACCGTGCTCCTGAAAGATCTTGATGGCTAGGGCGAGGTCTGACTGAGCGTTTCGGAATGATGATGACTGAATTAGTATGTCATCTAAATAGCATTGAATTCTTATTGGAACTTGTCTAAGGTGATCTGCGAACACCGCCAGTACCTTTGTGAATACCCTCAGTGCCGATGAGAGGCCAAATGGTAGGGCTCTGTACTGGTAGTGGTGTTGGGCATAGCTGAATCTGAGGAATTTGCTGTGGTCAGATAAATGGGAATGTGCGAATATGCCGCATTTAAGTCTATTGAGGTACGAGAGTCACCTTGCCTGATGCTGGCCAGGATTGATTGAAGTGATTGCATCTTAAACTTCTTATACCTCAAGTAAGGTTTAGACCTTTCGAGTCTAAGATTGCCCTCCAGCCCCCCGAAGTCTTAGGGATGACGAAGAGGTTTGAATAAACCTTTGTCCTTCTTGGTCTTGTGTACTGGATCAATTGCTCATATTTGTAATAAATGAGCTATGGCCTCTGACATAAAGTCATCCCTGGACCTGCTTGTTGGGATAGGGCAAGAGCGGAATTTGTCAGGTGGTTGAGAACCAAATTCTAGTCTCAGACCTTGGGTGATGGTGTCTAACACCCATGCATCTGTGGTGGTGGCTGCCCAAGTGCTGGAATAAGGGGCCAGCTGGCATCTGTAGTGGTGGCTGTCCAAGTGTTGGAATAAGGGGCCAACCGGCTTCCTATGGGAAGTGAGACTGTGATATCACTTGCCTCATTTAGAGGAACGCCCCCCCCCCTGGGCCTCGAAGGGGCCGCTTGGCCTGGATCTGTGGTCTGCTTCTGCTGGTGAACGATCCTGCTGTCATTCTTGTCTCTGAAAGGAATAGAGGGATGCCTGGGCCCAGTCCTAGGATGGAGCTGGCCGAAAGGCAGTTTCCTGTAACTGCTCTGTGACATGAGTTAACCAGGGTTTACGTTTGTCCTTACCTTCAGTTAAGTATGGTTCTAGTGCCTTACCAAAGAGATGTCCACCTGTGTAAGGTTTAGAGGCCAGACGCCACTTGGTCTTGGTGTCTGCTCGTCAATCCCTGGGCCGAAGGAGCCTTCATGCTGAGATGTCTGCAGCGATGGTCCGGTAATGTATTTAGCCATGTGCAGAAAAGTGTCGGCTAGGTACTGGGATGTAGCCACTAACTTACCCAGATTTTGGTGAGCTCTGAGCTGGTCCGGAAGGATCCTGTCCTGGAGCTCACGTAACCCAAGGGCTGAAGCCCTGGCGAAGAAGGCCATGGATGTTGCCACCTTTGTTGCCCAGGCTGATGCCAGATGGGAACTACGCAATGCGGAGTCAATCTTTTTATTCTCCGCCCTAAATGCCTCATTTATATCCCCCGGAATGTTAGCACTGGGAACAATGAGTTCAATGGCTCATCAATCTCAGGGATCTCCAATAGGGAGGTCAGAGAAGGAGCAACATTGAATAATGTCTCCTCTATGGCACCAGGACTTGAGAGGGATCCTAACTTCTCCCATTGTTTTTGAACCCTATTGTGAAAAGGGGGGGATATGGTTCTGAGAGACTGAGGGCTTGGTATATAGCATGGGGACCCTGGATGTTGTAGGTGGGTCTCCTGCTCTTGAGGGAGGTTTGCAGTTGTGCAGGCCTTGATTAGCAGGGAAATAAAGGTGAATGGTCAATAAGACCGACAGGAGGGGTGGGGTCAGATGAAGTGATACCTTCATCCTCTGACATAATCAGGCCCGATGGTTCAGCCCTTGTTGATTCTAGATCTGACATAATCAGGCCCGATGGTTCAGCCCTTGTTGATTCTAGATCTGATGAAGGTTCATCCCTGATATCTGGAGATTGGAATGATACATGGATTGTAGGGGTGGCTGTTGGGCGTGGGAAGCCATGAATTGAGCCACAGCCTGAGCTATCATGGACTGAAGGTAGTCCGGGTTTAGAGTCTGGTTCCCAGGGGGTTGCTGCAGTTGAATGTGGTCTGGGGGCCCACATTAAGGGTGTCCTGGCTAGTCAAGCCTGTCCCTGGGCCCCCCTTGTGGCTGATTCTAGTAGGGAAATTCCCCTGGGGGGAGACCAGGCCCCTGGGGCTGAGGCACAATGTGAGGAAAGAGGTTCAAAAATGGGCCTTCCCGTTGTGCCTGTCTGACCTGGGGAAGCTGCCCTCTGTGGATTAGTGGTTTCCCTGCGTGACTTGGCTCGTTTGGAGTTATTCTTTCCACTTGCCTCAGTAGGATGATTCCTCTTGGCCAGCGATGGTAGATTTTTCTGCCATGATGAATCTGCTTTGGCCTCAACCTCAGCAAAACGACCCCCCCTCGGCATTATAGCTTGCTAAGGGAGCCCAGCAGAGATGATCCGGCCCGGTGAAGGGGGTGGGCCATGGGGGGTTGGTAGGCACTGCGTCCTTCCAGAACAAGCTGGCCCTCCCCAATCCAACCACTCTTGTCCAGTGATAAGGTTGATCAATCTAGAGCCCTCTGTCTCAACTTGTTAGAAAACTGCCTTCTGGAATGATCCTGCAGGCAGTCTGGGCCTCTGTAAGTTCCAAAATGGCGGCCGGGAGGTAATTCAAACTGGCGGCCGCAAACTCTGCGCGCCAAAAATGGCCATTAGAAAAGAGGCCTTGAGGCCTGAGGCCTAAACTGCGATGAGCCCTCGTTCCTGAGAATCGCCTGGGCTCCTAGCGCAGCGGAGGCCTGAACTGCGGTGAGCCCTCGTTCCGAAGAATTGCCTGGGCTCCTAGCGCAGCGGAGGGTGTTTGGATGGTCAGCTGGGAGGCGCTGAGGCTGGACGAGGCCGATAATGCCTCCATGCCTCGGAAGAAAAGATCGTGCCGAAAATGCTCTTCTAAGGCCGAGGGACCTGGAAAGGCTCCCTCCAGGCCTGGCGAGCTTCGTCGCCGCTTGCGGAGCCCCCCCCCATCGATTGGCAAGGCTTACCCCTGCCTCCGGAGCCACAGACAGTCGGCGGACGAGGATTGGGCCCTCCGACGATCAGCTGGTAGTCGGGGAATCCTCGGAGCGGCGGCTGACGATTCGGAAGCTGAGGAATGGCCCCCTATAGGGGCTTGCCCTGTCTCAGGTGAAGGTAGAAATTCAAAGAAATTGCTATTAAGGAGAGTTGTTCTTAAGGAAAGTTCTCTGAAGTAAGAGGGGTTCCCTTGAAGGGAAGAGTCTGTAAATGCCCAGCCTGTCAGCCTAGCCAGGCTGTAGGCTGAGGGAGGATTGATCAGTAGATAATCCTGTAATAATGTTATCAGTTACAAATGATAAGGATTGGAGTTAAGCTAAGGAAAAATACAAAGTCTTCTGCTCCAGGAGTGAAGGAAAAACGCGTCTTAGAGCAAAGAGACTAAGTCTAAAACTGGGGTGCAGTTGGCACAGAGGGGGCGGTACTAAATTTCAGACTTAGTCTAATTGGAGCAGATAGATTAAGACAACCCATCTGTGGGTTCTCTATCCAATCATGCTGGAGAAAGGAATGTTCAAGATTAAAAGCAGTGAAGAAATGCAGAGTGATTTTGAAGTGAATTTTAGAAAATGAGTTGGGAGCAAAGGAAGAGTGCTAAGCTAGAAGCCACCAACAGTGTTGATAGGATTAAAAATTGCAAGTATAGAAATGATATGGCATTAAACCAAACTAACGGAAACTTAAAAGGAGTTATTAGGGATCATTAATGAAACTAAGAATAATATGTCAAAGTATAGAAGTGAAACAAATGCTATTTTATTATCCGCTCTAAAGGATATAATTGTTTGTTTAGTATTTATTTATATTATTGTATCTTTACTCATTAACTGGATGCTTCATGCCTTTTCTTAAAAAGAGTTATGCTAATGCATAGCTCTCATAACCCACTGCAGATTTGTACCTCATATCTTACCCCATGCAAGGAAAATCCCATGTCTGCTGCTGGAGATGCCTTCCAATGCTGGAATACGGTCAGTAGGAAATGTGCCATAATGTGTTACAGAATCTAAAAACTTTCTTGATATCTTGCTCCGGACAGATTTTCCTTTTCACTTGTGTCAACAGTGGAAGAAAGCCATATTATTATGGATATTTGATCTACTGCCTGCCATCTTTCAACTCTGTTTCACACTCTTAGAAAGCAATTTGAACATATTGGGAAGAAGAAAAAAAGGAGGATTGCTAATCTTCTGGAGTATGCCGAGGAACATCTATCTATATGTTATTTCAGTGGAAAGATGATGTCCACAGCCCTTTCCCTGGAAAATCTGTATATTGAAAAGACATAAGAAGTTCCTGGATTGCTGGGGGGAAATAGTTACTCAGTAGTTGCAATATAGACAGACTGAACTCAGGCAGAGAGAAGTTTCTGAAGGTGCTCCCTATAAACTCGGTTCAATTCAGAATGCATGTCAGATCCACTGGTAATGAGGTCACTCTGGCAGAAAAGTACAGTGTACTTCTAATGCTTTGGGAATGCTACACAAACAACATGAGTGCTGCTGTAGCGAAGCTCATTGTCTAAGGGATCCTCAGTACCTATTCATCAGCAATCCTCTCACTTGCTGTACATTGCAGTAAGGAATTATATTTCTCTTAGCAGGGAAGCACAAGCTAATATACAGGAAAAAACATCTCCATTGTGTAATCATCACAACTGAATACAGCATATTGTTTGTCATCTTCCATTTTCTGCTGGGAAAAACAGTTACAATAGCAGCTGAAAGGTAAAAAAATATTCTTAACTGCTATTAAATACCTGCTCTGGAATGTTTCACTATATATTAAGGTTTGATTCTGAAACTGTGCCCAGTTGCTGAATTAGAACTGGACAGTCATTAGGATTATGGCATGAAGAAGGAAGAAAGATCAGTCAATTTATTAAAGGCACCTGTCAATCCCTGAGAACTTGACTCTTTTTTCCAGGTTTGGATTCTCTTCTTGTTACCAAGACATGCTTTCTTTCAGAACATGGTATTTTCCATCCCCCTGCTGACTAAATAACAAGCAAATTGCAAACATCATACAATTTTGGAACTATAGCAGACAGAAAAACTGTGAGCCAAACTTTCTGTTGCAGGAAAAATCTTCATTGTGGTTCATTCCAAGCCGGGAATAAACAATACGATGGCTTCTTTAGAAAGAAGGTTGCAGTTTATTGAAGAGGAGAGCTAGACAGAAAGGAGGCTCTGGAAGAAAAGAGAGACAGCACATGTAGGGAGTGGGTTTTTATACTCTCTGGAGCCTTTTCTTTGGAGTTGTTCCTGTGGCATGAACTTTGACCTGAGTCTGAGTGTGCCCTTTGGCATCTTTGGCTTAATCCTATTATGTCCTGTCTTAGAGTTTGGGTGGGGTTATGTAGATTGTAGGTGTTTTTGTCTTCTTAATCTTCTAGCTGGGGGCCTCCAACCTTCCTGGATGGTTTACATCTGCATTTCTACAGAGCTGGTTTCTGCTTGTGGGAGGGAGACTTGGGGCTATTAAGAAAAACTGGGCATGATTTTCTGCCTCTTTAAGATCCTTTGAGGAAATATATTCTGCCCTTTTAACATTTCCTTCTCTGGAGGGGGCTGACTTCCCACATTTCTATCTAGATTTGTCTCCCTCTAATCCTCACATCCAGCTGCAATAAAAGTGGCTCTAAATAAAAAATAGTCAGTACTAAATATGGTATTCATTTGTGTAAATTAGCTAGATGTGAACTTCTCGTAAAGATAGTCTAGAAAACTTGTAGGATCCATTATAGCAGGCATGTCAAACAAGCAACCTGCAGGCTGAATGCAGCCTGCACAGTCCATGCCCACCCCAGGCTCTGCAAAGGCAAAAAAAGTCATGATACCTCATGATACGGCTCAGGATGCGATCAGGTTTGATACCCATGCATTATAGCATTCATTTCTGCCATAACTGAGGTCATGTGCTACTTGTCTTCTTAATCTCTTTCCTTCCAACCTTCAAAACATTGCAGACTTTTCAAGAGAGTTAGGTCTTCCCATAATATGTCCAAAATATGACCATTTAAGCCTGATCATTTGAGTCTCAGGTGAGAACTTTGGATTGATATATTCTTAGCTCTCCACAATATCCTCAGGAATTTTCTTCAATATATATTTTGTCATTAATTATAACATCTTGTCTTCCATGATGAATATATTGGCAGAATCTCCTGAAACATCCCACTGTTCATTCTGTGCTTGGAACTAGCAAGAAATAGCCAGAAACCTCTCAAATGAGGCAGTGGTTATAAGAACAAAAATATTTTTAAGAGATATTGTCAGAAAATATCTAATTAATAATGTATTAATCTGATTAATGCATATAAGTGAAAGAAACATGTAATTTAGATACTGGAGAAAGAATCTGATCCCTATAAGTGACAATGATCATTAAGCAAGAGGTTTTATTTTCTTCAGAACATTAAGAGGCAGAAAAGAAACAGCAGGTAAAGAGAGATGGGTTAACATATTTAGAATGGTTACAACAAGCGCATGGAAATGTAAAATGAAATCAAAAGGTCAATTGACTGCACAGGGGTTTATTTTTCAATAGTTTCCAAATACACAGTTAAGAGAAAAAATTAAGGTAGAGAGCAGGACATTTGATATCTCAAGTATATAAAAGACAGCATTTGAAATTGAACTACAAACAAATGATGAACATCTAATTGCTAAAATGGGACATAATTAATAAAAGATGCCATTGAGAAGCATATAAGCAAAACATTGCAGTGCATGCCAGTTTCACATTTTTATTTAGTTTATTTCCATTTTTAATAACTTCTACTGAGTTTTGATTAGAATAGTGGAAAATACACTTACAAGTCATTTTTACAACTGAAACAGAGTCATTCATAAATTAGAGACTTAATGGGACTTCAGTCACAATAAGATATTTTCACCAGAATATCCATGGTGGTAAAGATTTGGAATGATCTCTGAATGCCTGGATTTTTGTTTGCCTCATAAAGAACTGGTGGGTCATACTCACAAATGCACTAGGCAAACAGCGGGTGTTAGCACATTTCTTTTGTTATGTATTCCTCAATGTGTGCCTGCTTACTCTCTTATCATCCCTTCCTCTGCAACAAATCATTTTTTTCTTGCTAATTATTCCAGTGCCAGGTTAATCATTTGATCTTTTGAGTTCCAGAAATCATCCTACTGTTTCTTGTCAAACTATGAACCTTAAGGTCCCTTCCAACTTTATTACTATTATTATTATTATTATTATTATTATTATTATTATTATTATTATTATTATTATTATTATTATTATTATCTTTAGGACCACCACCGTGCTGCTAATTTGCCAACAGTTATGGGGGAGGGGGAAGAAAGAGTTTGGGATTCACAGGTGCTCTCTATCAGTCTGAGAGCTGAAACCGTTGAGAGAATCTTTTGACGGACTGAAGTTTCTTCTCATAACAATTTCTGGAAGATTTATTGGACGACGACGATGATGATGATGATGATATCCATTCAGTCATATCTGACTCTTGGTGAATCTATGGGCCACGTCTCTCCACATTTTCCGATCTTGCACACATTTTTTGAGTTGTTCTATTCTCTGTGTGGTACATGAGTTCCCCTACTTCCTTACCATCTGTTTGATTAGTCTTGGTATGGCACTCACTATTATAAGCTTGATTTTGCTTGACAGCAAGGCTGATATTCTTACCTGCACAAACATCTATATTACATGCACTGGTAACCTATTAGTTTTAGATGGCTGGGGACAGAAATTTTCTATATCAATTAACTCACAGTCCTCATTGTTTAGTTCAAATGTTTCTCCAGAAAGTCTGTGAATTTAATGCCAAGTAACTAAGTCCCTTTCTCTGATGGATACAGACCATCTCTTTTGTACAGTTTTTCATTGGAACAGCTGCAGACATTGCAGACTAATATAACCAAAGCCTTCCCCTTTACACCACTCCTTTAGCCACATACTGAATTCCACTATACACATTTTCCTTTTTGTTCCTTATATACTGGTAAAATCTCTGAAAAAGTAAGCCTACTATCCTACTAAGTTCCTGGCCCAAACTCTGGAAATCATTTTGCATAGAGAGTACATTTTTTGGGACAGATCATTCATGCCAAGATGCAGAATTGCATGAACATCCCAATTCTTACTGGCACTCTTGAGTATCTTAAAAATATGCCTCTTGTCTCTGCTGGCAGTAGCACCTGGCAGACATCTGATTACTTTCCAAACCTCCATATCCTTTCCTAAATTTACATCCCTTATATTTGAATCACCAACCAGAAGGTGGCTTCTCTTTTTGGATTCCTTGCTTTTCTTTCATGATTGGTGTATAATATCTGATTCACATTTTCCCCTATCCAAAAGAAGTTCTTTGTCTCAGACCACAATCCCCGCTTATTTGAGTTTCATTATCACAACTACCTTGACCTGCCACCTTAGTATCCCTATTAAGGTCAGCAAGGGCATAAACTTAGAGAGGGCTTGGGAAGGATTCCATGAATGAGAATCCTCAAGGGGAAAACAACTCAAGAAGCTTGGGAAATTTTGAAAACTGAGATGATAAAAGCCCAGTCCAGCACAATACCAGCAAAGAGGAAAAATAACAGCTCTCAAAAGAAACCAGCATGGCTGCATAAAGAACTCTCTGATAAATTGAAAGATAAAAAGGACAAGTATAGAAAGTGGAAAGAGGGGCAAATAACTAAGTCAGACTATCAACAAATAGCCCAAGCCTGCAAAGGTGAAGTGAGAAAATCTAAGACTCAAAATGAACTAAGGCTTGCGACCAAAGTCAAAAATAACAAAAAAAGCTTCTTTCAACTTGTAAAAAATAAGAAAAAGTGAAGGAAATGATTGGTCCATTAGTGGGGGAAAGTGGCAAGAAGGTGACAAGCAACAGGGAGAAAGCAGAACTATTTAACTCCTTTTTTGCATCTGTCTTTACACAAAGGGAAAAAACAGACCAACCTATCAAAAATAGTGCCACAAAAAACAGAATAGAAACGCAAGTTAAGATAGGCAAGAAAACGGTAAGTGAGCACCTGTCCAGCCTAGACAAGTTCAAATCACCAGGACCAGATGGATTACACCCCAAGGTTTTCAAGGAACTGGCAGATGTGATCTCAGAACCATTGAACTATATTTTTCAAAAATCCTGGAGTACTGGGGAATTACCGGAGGACCCGGGAAGGACTGAGAGATCAATGAGGGACAAAGAGAGGAGGAAAGGGGAAATGTGTGACTTGCAGGACTCCCCGTTGCACCTTGGAGGAACGTCACCCATGGAATGGAAGGACGATACCCAGAATAATGGAGTGAGACTCAGGGGGCCGGGTGATAGACCAGTAGAGGTAAAGATCAGAGACAATGGCAAAGACAGACTACCTGCAAGTAGAACCGACAGACATGCGATGAAAACTCGATCGTGTCAGAAAGGAGAGACACTTTGCCAGCTGATTGGACATGAGAACATAAGGTCATGAATAAAGAACATCCACAGCTGTGGCAGAGGAATCCCCCTGTGAGAAACGAGTACAAGGGATCCGGACTGAACGGAGAGGATAGTCATCAATAGAGGACTGGATGGCAAAGCACTGTTGACAGGGTGCTGATAAGGAACGTTTTGGGTGAATATAAGGAAAGAGATATCAAGCTGAATGATAGGCAAACAAGGACTACTCATGTAAAAAGAGACAAGAGAGTGGATAACATAGAACAAAGGGAGACACCTGAGTTACAATCTCAAAGGGGGAGGAGGATTGACCAGAGCTTAATTGGGGCATGTGGTGAGACTAGGAGAGAATTGAATGGCCCGCACCCCAGGCCCCCTGGCAAAGAGAACTGCACACAAGGGGATGGGGGAACAGAAACAACTACCACCCAAAAGGGATGGGGGAGGGCCCCACTCAGCTCCAGAATTAATGATGGAGGAGTGCACAGTAGTGCACGGAATAGAAACAGGAAAGGGCTGTGTGCTGATGTAAGGGATACACTTAGAGTGCAATTCGATCAGCTGGGACCAGTGACGCGGTCCAGAAGCCGGATGCAGGCCTCTAGTGATCACATATAAGCTTCTTCCCAATGACTGCTTTTAACCCTGATGATGTCGGAAGCTTTCAACGAAAGCTAGGTTTTATTAAATGTTTTTTCATTTATTCTCTTGGTGATCGTTATTTATTTATTTTACTATATATATATATATATATATATATATATATATATATATATATATATATATATATATATATATATGGTACAAATAAAATACGAACACCAGGAGAGTATAAATATAAAAATATACTTTACTAAAAGCTGCCAAGCTTTCGTTTGGAAACTCCAAACATCATCAGGGCTAAGGAGCCAGTAAACAATGATGACTTAAATGGGTTTTGCCGGCATCTGCACCCGGCTCATGGACCGCGTCACCGGTCCCGGCCGGTTAATTAGTGTTCCAGATGTTTCTTTATTACTCTCCTTACGCTTCCTTCTATGGTTCTTCCGGATCATTCCTTCCACTATCTCATTACTGGTATTCATCTCCTCCACCACCCCTTTATCCTTATTTCCTTCCATAGCACTGACCCTCCTCCCCTTTTTGTTTTCATTCTCCACCCTGGGGGCATCTGTTTCTCCTCTATCAGTGTTACAAGCTTCCCTGGGCTCACCGACGCTCCCCCACACACACGCTTTTCCCAATCCCTGCTCCACACCCTTTCTTCTCACTCTTCCACTGTCATGAGTAACTTTCATACGGGTGTTACATATTTGGGGGTCTATGCCCTCCTCCTCTGTCCTGGCAATCTTCATGTCGACAGTTCTCCACCGTTCCATTTGTTTGCTGCATGATCGGGTGCTTACCCCGTCTCTCAATTCATCCCTCCTCCCTATCGCACGCTCTTCCTCATTGCTGATAGGAACGGTATTCAGGCGGACACCAGGTCTCCAGATCTCTGCATTCTGATTCCCTGCGTTCTCGGTTCTTAAGGGTCACCATGGGGTCACCACTTACGGTTCTGTAGGCCGTTGCATCACTGAGTAGCCCATGGTGACCCTTAAGAACCGGGTCAATAAAGTGCTCAATGCCCTGAAACGAGGCAAAAGACTAGATGATGAAACCATTGCAAGGATACGCCCTAGCGACACAGCGGCCGCTAGATTTTATGGCTTACCCAAGGTCCACAAGGAAGGGGTTCCCCTCCGCCCTATTGTAGCATTTAGGGGTACCCCCACATCAGAATTGGCCAAATGGCTAAGCCACCGCATTGGCCACCTGGTCGCAGACAACCAGACCACGGTAAGATCTGCGGATCTTATCCTGAGTAGGATAAGAACTTTGAGGATAGAGGATGACGAGGTGATGGTGTCGTTTGACGTCATCTCCCTCTTCACCTCTATCCCACAGGACCTGGCCATTGCGACGATCAAAGATCTTTTGAGCCGCAGAGGACCAGGACATTACCAGGATTCACTCCGCTCTGATGACCTTGTGGACCTTCTAGTCCTTTGCCTCAAAACGTATTTTACGTTTCAGGGCACAATGTATGAGCAAATGAAGGGCACCCCCATGGGGTCACCCAGCCAGATGGGACCTTAACCACCCGGGTCTATCGCAAACCCACGCACACCGATAGAATTTTGCACTACAACAGCAATCACCCGGTGGCCCACAAAGTCAGCTGCATTAGAACCCTCTTTAAGAGGGTGGACTCCCACTGCAGTACAGCTGAAGCTAGGATGGAGGAAAGAAAACATCTCCCCCGTCTCTGTAGGTACAATGGGTACCCCATGAAATTCATCAGACGCCACAGTACTCTGTCCAAACCATCCCAAAATCCATCAAGTGGGATGGCACCATCACAGACGACTCGTATTACCCTCCCTTACATTAGCAACGTCTCGGAAGCCACCACCAGACTATTGGCACCCTATGGTGTAAGGGTTGCACATAGACCTGACCGGACGTTGCGTTCCTGCATTATGAGACCAAAGGACCCACTCCCCATAGTTGAGAGATCTGGAGTCGTTTACAGGATTAACTGTAATGACTGTCCAGGCAATTATGTGGGAGAAACTTCCAAAAGGGTCGGAACAAGAATGCAGGAACACAAGCTGGCAATAAGAAGAGGTGAGCAGTACTCCCAAATACTGACTCACATGGAGGAGTTTGGTCATAAATTTAATTTTGATGACATAAGGGTGGTTGCCAGTGACACCTCCAAGAGTGGTAGGTTACTCAAAGAAGCCTGGTTCTCAGACAGCATGTCAATCAATCGACATGTGGACCTACGCCCGGCATATCAGACCATGAAGGCATGGGAAATGCGTAGACGACCTGGGAAAAAACATCTGAGTAACAAAAACTCTGGGTGTCCATTAGATGAAACTGGCAACAAAGAAGAGAGACATCTACAATCTACACCCCCTTTAGTTAACGATTCGTGTGTACATCCGCCATTAATTAAGAAATTTGTTGATATTAGTAGCCCATCCTCGGATGCCCCAGACACCTCCTTGCATTGTACCCAATACTCAAGAATAAGAACAACAAGTGTCCCAATTAACACAAAACAAACTCGCTACCCCAGTGACTATATCGGCTCCATTGTCCCCAGTGGTGCCCCCGCTACAACGCATCTGGTCGCCGGCGCCTTGGAAATGGATAGGAATTCAAAAAAGGCAATACCTACCATGAGCGATGGCAGAATAACACCTTTGCTATGCGGCCACACTGATCAGAGCCACCGAGACAGAGACATGCCTTCAATGGATGTACAGAAGATCAATACTTACAGCCGCCCCATTATGGGGGTGGTCACGCGCTCCCGGAGAGCGGCGTTACAGAAGACTGAAAGAGAGGCAACCGGATTGAGAGTCGCACCAGGTGGCATGAAGGAGGAGCATGGAGGATGCGATATGCTGGGAACAGTGGGGGGAAATAAAATTGTGGATGAGATTGGTGGCAAGGATTGTGGGGGGATTGAATGAGTGACAGGATTGAAGAATGCAAATGAGTGCGATGCGTGCCGGAGGAGTGGAGGAGAGAAACGTCCCAAAGAACACAGAAAGAAGAATCAATTCAATAGTGCAGAGGACCCTTTAATTTTGAGAAACACACGTTGCCTATATGACTCAGGAACTAAAGGGAGGGAGGAAGTGGGTGGTTGTGTGGATGTAAGTAAGAGCTATAAGAAAGAATCACTGAAGGCTGTAAGTGAAGCAAGGATTAGTCGGCCTGGACCTGTTACAAGGTCCATGCGTAGAGTTTAGGTGTGGCTATGCTTATAAGCAGGTTTCCTCACTAACTGGCTTGTATCCTGACGATGATGGCAGATGTTAGCCATCGAAAGCTTGATTTTATTTATTAAAACCTTGGTGTTTTACTTCTTGGTGATCGCTTTCCTTTTTTACTGAAATGTATGTACCCAGGAATCGCTATTCTTCAATTTTTAATGTAATTTTTAATATAGATAGATAGATAGATAGATAGATAGATAGATAGATAGATAGATAGATAGATAGATATAGATATAGATATAGATATAGATATATATCAGCTATGCAAATAAAAATATGACTCTTGGGTATGTTCATATTAAAATCAATAAATAGTTGAACACCAAGAGAATAAAATTATACAAACATTTAACATTTTTAACTTTTGTATAATTTTATTCTCTTGGTGTTCAACTATTTATTGATTTTAATATATATATATATATATATATATATATATATATATATATATATATATATATATATATATATAGTAAAATATCACACATTGCTCCTAGAAGCACAAAGCCGAAAACACCAGCCAGAAGATGACGAATGAGACTTCGTCGAAACGTCGCCAAGACACTTCCAATTTGACACGGGAGAAAACCCAAATAACCAAAGACCTACTTACAAACACCCGCGAAAACCTCATATATACACACACACACACACACACACACACACACACACACACACACACACACATATATATATATATATATATATATATATATATATATATAGAGAGAGAGAGAGAGAGAGAGAGAGAGAGAGAGTTAATATAAATTCTTGGCTCTTGTTCATGTCTCTTTCTCGTGCCTTGCTTTGATATATCTCTTATTCTTGTTTTGCCAGTTAACTGGATTATTCATATTTATTGAGTGGCTTGAGTGTTTGCTGTGATCTGAATACAGGGATTGACTTACAGTATGCTGGGTTTCAACCAAACTGGATAGAAACCACAGTATAACCCACTCTTTTCTTTCCTTCCTTTTTTTTGCGACACCATGAAAAGGATTAAAAAGGCCTTGAATTTGCAAGTATCAGATATGAATACAGAGCGAAGTAAAGAACAAAAATGGTGTGAAATTCAATAAGATCACTGAACTGAGCATACATTTTCATAAGTAGCTATCAGAGGCAATGTTGATGTCATGGTTCCGACAGATGAAACTCTTCAAAAGAACTTCAAGGCATTGTTTGCCTTAAAGAATCTTTTATTCGAGTAGCATAATATCGGCACTTACATAATCAATGCCAAAACTGAATTCCCCTCCCCTGAGCACATAATATCAAAGCACAATTCCCTTCTCCAATTAACTGTCATAAATCACATTCCCCAATTAGCTTGAACCAGGTCTCCTTTCCAGCTCTCCAGCCCACCAATTCTTTATCAGCTCTGAGTTCAGTAACCTTGATTGTCACGCTAAGTTCAGTGTTGTTATGTCTAGCCGGACTCTCATTCGCATCCCCCCTCCCAGCATCATCTAACTCTAAAAGCAAAAGGGAAAAATGGCTACATTTCCATCTGTTGTCAATGCAAAAACATCCGATGTTAGCAGTGTTGACGGTTGGTTTCAGGGATGTGCAGTTTTGCAATTTTGGGGGGAACCTCATATGCATATCACCGGAATTCAGCAGCAATCATAAATATTTGGTGGTAAGAGACTTTGCTTGCACGTTTGTTCCTATTCACATTCTCAGATTTTAAATTTGAGGAGCCAGGGGAAAAGATGAGGTTGGCTAGAGCTTAAATAGTGCTATTATTAAAACATGGGTATACTTGCTCAATTTAGATAATGAAGGTGGTTTAAGCTGTTTTTCAGTGAAAATATTATGAGTATACTGCTATTGTTTGCCTTGAAAATGGTTGTGTTTGGCATCTGGTAAGCTAATATACTACAAAAACAACTTGTCCAGATGGAAGTTGTTTGGCCATGGGGTGGCTGAAAGGTGATAACTAGATCTAAAAGGATAAAGCCCAGCTTGCTGGCAAGCACCTAATCTTTGACAGAGTTTTAAAGCTAAGGAGGGCCAGACTTATTAGTAATTGGACAGGCACCAAAAACATCCCAGGATGTTGACTTGATTTGACTGAAATGTCAGGGGAAAATGTGCCAAAGAATATACTGGCACACCACTTCCTTGCTGTGGCCAAGAAAACTATATTATTTGTACTTATCCATTAAGTCACAGTGTAGCTCAAAAGGGACTCTCCCTTTTAATAAAGAGTTTGCCTTTGTGATTTTGAAGGTCATGCCCTGTATCTTGTTAGGAGAAAAAGTGTGGGAATAATAGTAGAATGATCAGATTGTTGCAGCTTGGCACTCTAAAGGTATTGATTGTGATCATTTTATCATGTGCTAGTCTTCTGTTTGTTTCTTTATCCATGACTACTTTTGCTTGTGTATTATGGAGGACTAATTTTTAAATAAAACTGTGAGTGATTGATAGAAACCTTAGTTTGAAAGAGGTTTTGAAGTGATGATGATTGTACTTTTTTCTAAGCAGCAGCTTATTCTAAATGCCATAAGAAAGAAAATAATAATAATAATAATAATAATAATAATAATAATAATAATAATAATAATAATAACAATAATAATGGTGCATTGGAAGATCTGCAAAAAATATCATTTGCCTGTAAGCAAAAACTGGTGGAATCATAAAATAGAGAAAGTCATAGAAAATGATAAAATTAAACTGCTCTGGGACTTCAGAATTCAAACAGACAAGCACCTGCAACATAACACCCCAGACTTAACAATTGTCGATAAGAAAGACAAAAAAGTCTAGATAGTGGACGTGGCAGTGCCTGGAGATAGCAGAATAGAAGAGAAAGAACTGAAGAAGATAACAAAATACAAAGACCTACAAATAGAAATAGAAAGACTGTGGCAAAAGCAAGCAAGGGTAGTACCAATAGTCATAGGCGCCTTGGGTGCAATCCCAAAACAACTGGAGCAGCACTTGAACACCATTGGCATTGACAAATTCGCTATTAGTCAATTGCAAAAGGCGGCCTTATTAGGAACTGCTTCCATCCTGCGACGATATCGGTAATACCATCAAACATCCACATCTGCCTATCCCAGGTCCTGGGTAAGGACTCGATAGGTAGACAAAATGCCAAATCCAGTCTGAACATCTGGCTGACTGTGCGATGATCGATAATAATAATAATAATAGTAATAATAATAATAATAATAATAATAATAAACCCCCAGTGAGGCACTACCTTGACGTGGTTGTGGGGCTTGTGTACTCTGAGGAAGATGAGAGCTATGCCAAAGGTTCAACCATACTGGACAGGTCTCATCAGAGGAGTCAGACAAAGAGTATCTCTCCCATAAAAAATATGGTGAGACGTAAATTGCAGAATGCCATACTGGCTCGGACGTCGCCCGGGTTAACAAGGTCCATGCTAGATACTGGAGTTCCTGGATAACTGGTGAAAAATGGGTTACAGGACTCAGGACTGTTGGCTGAGCAACCAGGGCCAGCAGCTGCAGAACTACTGGAAGAAAAGATGTTTACCCATCGCAGATACACAGTGATGGAAAACAAAGAAATAATGATCTGTTACTACAGATCAAGTCCAACAAGAAGAGGATATCTAAAACGAATGCACCAGTTCTGGAAAGAACAACATCCAGAATCAGAAATAACAGAACAGAGACTAGCAGATCAACTCCGATTTATAACACGAAATAAAGTATTCACAGAAACAGAATTGGACGAACTGCAAAGGTTTACCCAGGGCAAAGAAATCAAAGCCTTACCAGAAGTAATTCAGAATGTAGAGGCAAACCAGGGGGAGTTGGCAGTGAAGGAATCCAGCAGAGATATACAACTGTTCTCATTTGGAAACCAGGCACCTCTTCCTCAGGAAGAACAAAACCCTCTAACTAAAGAAATAAAAGAATTGAAACAAAGAATAACTGAGCATCTAGAACAGCACAAAAACAACAGAATAAGGCTACCTGCATTGAAGCTTGTTCCAAAGAAACAGCTAGCACAAGCATTAAAAGATGCAAATACTGCAATAGCAAGTATAAGCACCAATTCACTGCAAGAAACAAACCAACTAATGTACAGCACAGCTGCAGTTATAACAGAATACCTGGGATGCAAAATCAACAAAAAAGAAAAACAAACAAACAGTGCACCACAAAAATGGAAGGTTAGACTAGAAAATAAGATCAGCAAGTTAAGATCACATGCAAGCAAGCTAGAACAGATGAAAGAAAAGAAGCTGAAGAACAAGAAGACCAAAGAATACCTAATCAAGAAATACCACTTAGAAACAAGGAAGATCAAGGAAGCACTGGAAATAATAAAGCAACAAATAACAGCTATAGCCAGGAAAATCAGTAGATATGAAGCTCGAATTGCAAACTATAGGCAGAACCTCCAATTTCAATCCAATCAGAAACGTTTCTACCAATCCATCAATGGAGAAACTGCAAGGAATCAGTCAGTACCTGACAAGGAAGAAACAGTGCAATTCTGGAAGCAGATATGGGATAACCCAAAGAAATACAACAAGGATGCGGCTTGGTTAAAAGAGGTGGATGCAAATAAAACAGAAGTTGAAATGAAAGAACTAGTAATAACAACAAAAATGGTAGAAAAAAGAGCAAAGAAAATCAAAAATTGGTCAGCACCAGGTGAAGATGAACTGCATGGGTTTTGGTTGAAACATCTAACTGTTATACACCCACTCATTGCCAAGCAGTTCAACAATATACTACAAGGAGGAGAAATTGAAAAGTGGCTAACAACTGGGGAAACCTACCTAATAATGAAAAATCCAGCAAAAGGGGCAACACCAGGTAACTACAGGCCAATTACCTGCTTACCAACAACTTTCAAATTACTAACTGGTGTAGTAGCTGATGCAGTACAACAGCATCTAGTTGAAAACAATCTCTTTCCACCTGAGCAGAAAGGAAACTGCCCCAATAGCAGAGGAACAAAAGATCAACTCCTAATAGACAAAATGATCTTGGAAAACTGCAAGAGAAGGAAGACCAACCTGAATGTGGCATGGATTGACTACAAAAAGGCATTTGACTCTCTGCCACATGATTGGATAATCAAGTGCCTAGAAATAACAGGAGTCAGTAGAAACATCAGAAAATTTGTGCAAAGATCGATGGCACAATGGAAGACACAGTTGCAGATCAATGGTGAGAGGCTGGGAGAGGTTAATATCAAGAGAGAATATTTCAAGGAGATTCATTATCACCATTACTATTTGTTATTGCACTGTTTCCTCTGTCAACAATACTGAATAACTCAGGACATGGCTATCAAACATCAAAAACATCTGCCAGACTATCCCACTCCTTTACATGGATGATCTGAAGCTGTATGGAAAAACATCATCTGAAATAGAATCGCTGCTCAACACTGTCCGTATATATAGCCAAGATATTGTAATGGAGTTTGGCTTGGACAAATGTGCCACACTTACTATCAAACAAGGAAAAATAGTGAAAACTGAAGGAATCAAGATGCCCCACGAAAATAACATTAAGAGTCTGGATGAGGAAGAGTACTACAAATACTTGGGTATCCTTCAAGCTGACAACATCAAGCACACTGAAGTCAAGAAAAAGATTAGAGGTGAATACATCAAGAGAGTGAAGAAGATCTTAAAGTCCAAACTCAATGGAGGAAATACCATAAAGGCAATCAACACCTGGGCAATCCCAGTCATTAGGTACACAGCTGGAATAGTGGACTGGACTCAAGCAGAACTAAAAGCAATGGATAGGCAGACCAGAAAAATAATGACAATGAATCATGCCCTTCATCCACGCAGTGACATTGATAGACTTTATCTACCAAGGCAAATAGGTGGGCGTGGAATGCTACAAGTACATCAGATGGTTGAAGAAGAAAAAATGGCTTTGGAAGAATATCTGAAGAACAATGATGAAGATGCACTGAAATTAGTATATCAGGAAGGCTTACTAACTACTGGAGAGACCAAACTGGCCTACAAGAAAGACCAAATGAAGAACAGAATAGAGGCATGGGAAGACAAAGCACTACATGGCCAATACATGAAAAAAATAGCTGGGAAAGCAGATAATAATAAAACCTGGCAATGGCTAAGAGCAGGAAAATTGAAGAAAGAGACCGAGGGACTAATTCTGGCTGCACAAGACCAAGCCTTAAGGACAAATGCATACAAAGTCAAAATTGAGAAGACAGCAACAGACAGTAAGTGCCGCCTATGCAAAGAAGCTGAAGAAACAGTGGACCACTTGGTAAGCTGTTGCAAGAAGATTGCACAAACTGATTACAAGCAGCGGCATGACAAAGTAGCAACAATGGTGCATTGGAAGATCTGCAAAAAATATCATTTGCCTGTAAGCAAAAACTGGTGGGATCATAAAATAGAGAAAGTCATAGAAAATGATAAAATTAAACTGCTCTGGGACTTCAGAATTCAAACAGACAAGCACCTGCAACATAACACCCCAGACTTAACAATTGTCGATAAGAAAGACAAAAAAGTCTGGATAGTGGACGTGGCAGTGCCTGGAGATAGCAGAATAGAAGAGAAAGAACTGGAGAAGATAACAAAATACAAAGACCTACAAATAGAAATAGAAAGACTGTGGCAAAAGCAAGCAAGGGTAGTACCAATAGTCATAGGCTCCTTGGGTGCAATCCCAAAACAACTGGAGCACCACTTGAACACAATTGGCATTGACAAATTCGCTATTAGTCAATTGCAAAAGGCGGCCTTATTAGGAACTGCTTCCATCCTGTGACATATCTGTAATACCATCAAACATCCACATCTGCCTATCCCAGGTCCTTGGTAAGGACTCGATAGGTAGACAAAATGCCAAATCCAGTCTGAACATCTGGCTGACTGTGCGACGATAATATAATAATAATAATAATAAAATAATAATAATATAATAATAATAATAATAATAATAAAGTTGGAAGGGATCTTGGAGGTCATCTAGTCCAACCCCCTGCTCAGGCAGGAAATCCTATACCATTTCAGACAAATGGCTGTCCAGTCTCTTCTTAAAAACTTCCAGTGTTGGAGCATTCACCACTTCTGGAGGCAGGTTATTCCATTGGTTAATTGTTCTATCAGGAAGTTTCTCCTTAGTTCTAGGTTGCTTCTCTTCTTGATTAGTTTCCATCCGTTGCTTCTTGTCCTGCCTTCAGGCCCCTTGGAAAATAGCTTGACTCCCTCTTCTTTGTGGCAGCCCCTGAGATACTGGAATACTGCTATCATGCCCCCCCCCCTTCTCTTCATTAAACTAGACATACCCAGTTCCTTATATGCTTTAGCCTCCAGTCCCCTAATTATCTTTGTTGCTCTTCTCTGTACTCTTTCTAATGTCTCAACAGAGAAGAGCAACAAAGATGATTAGGGGACTGGAGGTTAAAGCATATAAGGAAAGGCTGCTGGAAATCTCATATGGTTAGTGCTTTGGCTTGGGCCCATTTTTTTCTTTGCAACACTGAACATTTTTTTAGCATAGCTGAAAAAATTAATTCTCAGTGAAAAGGTCTACCCAAGATCAGATTTTGAGACAAAATGGCAATTTCAGCCTTATCTTCCACTCATTATGTTACCTTTGTCACTGCCCTACTTTCCAGATTTTTAATTTTAAATGGAGTACCTGTGGGAAAAAATCCAAAGCCGTTTTGGATCAAAATAATGTGCTTCATATTCATACATTGAAAAAGATATCAGAAGGGGCTTTGCTGGCTTACATAGTGGCGCTCTTTCCAACCGCATATTTAGCAACTGTCCTGTAAATCTGTGTGTGAAACTCCATTTGTGTAGTGTTCACCTCTGTATCAATATGAATACACAGAAGTCAACAAGATAGTCAACATTTGCTCACACCATCTGAAGCATATATTTAGCCAAACTCATTCTGCTTGGTTTATATTTGATTGGCCTGGCCTACTTGTTTTTTTTTTTTTAATAATGGTGGTGGTGAGGGAATATGTTTTAAACTTGTCCCAAAGGTGCTTTTCAAAAGGCAACCTTTGGGATAACCATGAACTGGATGATTGAGAATCTCCATAGACATGATTTAAACTTTAATATGGTAAAATCTGATTAAGGTTCCCCAGGAGCAACCAGATTATTTTAATGCTTTTTAGCTATTATGTAATCTAGTGGTTCTCAACCTGTGGTCTGTGGGGCCTTGGGAGAACAGCAATGTCATCACAAGGGATCTGCAAAGGCTTGAAGAAATGTTATGAGTTAAATCTTGAGTCTTGGCGGTCTGTAGCCATGGTCTGTGGCTACAAAAGATATTTATAAGGGGTCAGTAGTAAAGAAAAGGTTGAGAACCACTAGTGTAACCCACATCCCTGACTGCTCAAATTACATCCATGAAGTCAGGTAGATTTTAGAAAGATAATTGTAAAGTCATAGAATGAGGAAAACTATATTAGGGCTGTTTGTGCTTCAAAAATGATTTGGAAGTATTACTTGGTATCTTCCACTGGCAAACACCTCTTTTTTTTTCTTTGTGAGCTGAAAAAAGGTTGTGGCTTCTTTAAGAGCCAAGTTTCTTAAAGCAACAGCATCTTAAGGCTCATATAGGAATTGGAGAAAGGGGCAAGTATTAATGCATAACAGAGAGATTTTATATTATATACAACTTCATCATTTCTGAAAAAATCATAGTTATGGTTCATCCAGGATATTGAATCTATTTATTATTTGTTTATTTAATAAATTTATAGATTGACCATCTCATGTACAGTACATGACTGTGCATGGCTAACAGTTAAAACTGAAAAAAGCCCACAAGTGACAGGAACAGGCACAACCGGCCCAAACCAGGAACGGGCACAACTGGCACACCCCATGAAGATGTGCAAAGGCCCTCCTGGTCATGCATCCCACCTTCTATTTGAACAGGAGCCATAATCCACCAGGAGCCCCAAATTATCCATATGGTCTGTCTGGGGCAGTAGTACCCATTCCAGAATAAGAGACAGAATGTCCCCAGGACCCAGAGAACCTAAAACCTGGAGCTAGTCAATCTTGCTAGGGTTGAGTCAAAGCCTGTTGTTCTCCATCTAGACCCCTTCAGATGACTCTTGACACTGGCATCACTCAGCCTGAAATGGAGATATCTGCATACTACTGATACCTCATCCAGAAGCACTGAGAGACTCCATCAAGAAGCTTCATATATATAAGCTTTGCTATGGAAACCTACTTGGCATAAGAAGAAACCCAGAATAAGACTGGAAAAAAGTTAAAGTTAAAGTTTTATGTAATGGACTAAAGGCAACCTAGAATTATGGACTGATTTAAGGACTAAGATTATGAGTTAGATGTAAGGAAAACGGGTGATTAATGGAAGATACACAAAGTTTATCTATATGAAAATTATTATCTCTAATAAGATGATTTATCTGCTTGATGCTCAATGAAATAATTCAAGGTTTGATGTTATCTTGTCAGCTTAAAGAGATTGATTGATGGATTAGATAGGTCTTGGATAGATCAATATTTTAGCTAAAAAAAGGAGATATTTTAAGGAAATAGATTAAAGGTAATGTAGAATTATGGGTTGATTTTAGGATTAAGATTGTTAGAAATAAGAGAAAAGGGGGTGATAAATGGAATATATATTAACTGGATTAAGAATGTGTTCTCTTTTTAGGATGATCGGGTTACTTGTAAGAAAATTATTATGTAATGTTGAGTTAATCTAATAAGATGATTTGATTGTTTGATAACATGGATCTTATTAGTTATGACAATTAACTGGATGTAATTTGAGTTTTATTTAATAGATTGAAATGATTTAAGGTCTGATTTTTTTCTGTCAGTTTAAAGAGATCAATTAATTGATGGACTAGATATGTATAGGATATTAATATGTTATTTTAATTAAAGGATATTAGTAGAAGAAGAATTAAATAAGATCTATGATAAAATCAAGAAACTAGAATATATTTGGAAGGGATACCCGAATTGATAATGTTTGTACTTAAAGTTAATTTGATTATGATAGTGTAAATTTTTAAAGCTTTAAAAACAGGTATAGGTTGAATAAATTTAAGCTAGAATTGGACTATTTTAAATAAATTATGTTACTTAAGGGAAAAAGAGAGGGAATATTAGATGTATTCTGAATTATGTACATATGTTTTGTCTTTGGATGTTTGACTACCCTAACACCATGGTGCGTCTTGAGCATTTTGTTTGAAAAACTGAAAAACCAATAAAATTTATCCCTAGATAGTAAATAAGAAGGGATCCCTGAAGTCCAGACCTCTCTCCCCCATGAATACTGACCAGAACTTAACCCAAAGAAAGTAAGAGAACCAGCACAATACAATACTGCTTACCTCTTGGTCGCAAAGGGCAGTCTACTTAGTGCAGGGTTCCAAAATAAAGCTCTCTTGATAATGACTAGTCAGCTATTAAGTAAAGAATGAAGAGAAACCCACCCACTCACCAAGATATTGGCTCCATTTCCACACTGCTTGTACTTTGATATAATAGTCATGTCCCCTACTGCAATTTATGACTACCACTCTGTGACCAGCACTCTGGAATGATAGAGGAGAGAACATAGCTTTCTTCAGTTGTCTTCGGATACTTGAAAATGCTATCATACCTCTATGTTTCTTTCTTAAGATTAAATGAGATTCTTCAGTGCTCCCTTGTAACATAAAGAAGCTTATCAAGAACTTTATTAAGCCTGTTAAGACCAGGCAACGGACAGTAGAAAAGAAAGCCTTCTGTACAGCTATTTATAGAGACATAGGTCAAATACAGACAAATTCTATCTGATGTTAAAGGTTCTTCCCAGCCCACCTCTGGTTAACACTTTCAGTCTCATTCTTCACTAGCTCTTCAATTCTATTTTCATTCAGTGTACTTGCTTTTTCATAAAACATTTCTTTGTTCTTATCATTTTATTCACAGCTTGTCAAGACCTGCCTCTTCTCTTTTTTTTCTCTGAGCCCTTCTCCTGTCAAAAATTTCCTTTCTGGGAAAAAGGGAGAGAACAAAACAATAACAGTGGCATGCTTTATTGCCAAGTGAGACAGAAAATGAATAACAAAGCCACTTTTGTGTAGTGGGTGTTTACACAGAGAGAGAAAGAGAGAGAGAGAGAGAGAGAGAGAGAGAGAGAGAGAGAGAGAGGGAGGGAGGGAGGGAGGGAGATACACACACACACAAACACACACACATATATTTTGACCTTTGAAATTCCAATAGTAAGGTGACCAACCATCCTCCTTTAGGGAGGACAGTCCTCCTTTTGTAAGTTCTGTCCTCCCTCAAAAAGTGTCCTCCTACATGTCCTCCTTTTTAATATTTGAAGACTAATCTGCAGGGCTTTTTTTTCTCATAGAACACTCAGAATGGCGTTCCGGCACCTTTTTTTGATGTTTTTTTTTCAACTTTTGCATGAGCTGTGCTATTCCCCCTATTGGCTTTCAAAAGCCAATAGGAATTGCTGCTGAGCATGCCAAACACCCAACCAGCAAACTTTGCACATGCAAGTTGTCTGCAGCGAAGGCGAATTGGCAGGAACTTAGCACCTCTGCCTGCTACCCAACTACACCATCTCCTAGTTAGTTCCGAAGATACCGTGCTATGGAAACTGCGGGGCCCTCTCTACATGGGGCTGCGCAGGGTTTGCGGCGGTGCTGGCAGGGTGGCTACAGGCAGCCTGTGTCGATGGCGGGCTGCCCCCCAGGGCCGGAGCTGGCACGGCTGGTGCTTTGGGAGCCACGGGGCCCTCTCTACCTGGCAGGGCAGCGGTGCTGGCTGGGCGGCTGTGGGCAGGGGTGCGGCAGGCGATTGACCTTCCATGGGCCGAGCCAATTTTTACGATATTTTTTTCTTCAATTTATTTGTGTCCTCCTTTTCATTGTAAAAAAGTTGGTCACCTTACAATAGGAATATGTGCCTCAGACCTCTTTTCTTAGTATTTGTTAGTTCTGCTGCCTTACCTGATATTATCATGAGGACAAGAAAGGAGAAGAAGAGGAAGAGTTTTACTCATCGAACAACAAATAAAATGAATCACAGGTTTGACTGGTATTTTTTGAAAATTCAGGTTCAAGGAAGGACACTAGGAATTATCGAGGTAATATCTTAAGCATGTCCAGCAAGATGGATTTTTTTTTAAATCCACAATTGCTACAAGTAGGCCTCATTTGGGAAGGCAATTGAAACTGGCAAGTCAGTTGTTAAGTGAAATGGTTGCTAAGTGGAAAATCACACGACAGCAACTGTGCTTATGATTTTACTTCAACTCTCCTTTGCTTTAAAGTGTCAGAAAGTATATGGCTGCCTGAAACAATAGCACACTTTGATATATTAGCAGATTTCAAGATTAATAATTGGAAGACAAAGATGTTAACAAAAAATACAAAATTAGAAGATCAGATAGAACTGATAGAGACAAGGGTTTTAAGACTGAAATTGTAAAATATTTGGGTATTACTATGACAAATATGAATTGTATGTTATTTCAAAATAATTGTGTTAAGTCATAGACTAAAATTAAGAAGGATATGTTAAAATGGGAGAAATAAAAACCCTCACTGTTGGAGAGTATGTCTATTATACAAATGAACATTTTTCAAGAATTACATTTTTGTTTGAAAAAATATTTGTTTTGACAATGGATGCTCAATTTAAACAATGGCAAAAAGACATACCTAAATTTATATGGCAAGAGAAAAATCATGAATTAAATATAAAGTGTTACAAGATGCACAGGAAAAAGGATGAGTGGTTCTTCCAGATTTGAAACTGTATTTCACAGCTTGTTGTTTGGTCTGGATGAAAGAAGGAATGTTGCTGAGAAATAGGAGACTTTTACAGTTAGAAAATCAGGGTTTGAGGTTTGGAAAGCATGGATATTTATGGTATGATAAAGTTAAAATTAATATAGATTTTAAAAATCATTTTATTACATGTGTCACCTTGAGAATGTGGTATAGATATAAAATGAGATTGTGTACAAAAACACACTTATAGATTTTAGCTTAAGAAGTATATATAGAAGAGATATTGCAGATAAAGATAAATGGTTGATATTCTGCAACTTATTGGAAAGCTATCGAGAAAAGTTCAAAATCAAAGAGAAAAAATAATAGCAGAAGTATATAATATTGATGGTTTTCCCATTCATAGTTGTCAGAAAGATTAAAAATAGATAAAAAGATGTTATGGTAGGGAGAAAAGTAAGTAAGAATTGGAAATACAATGGTGTATTGATAATGAACATGTAATTGCTAAAATATAAAAACTTTTTTGAAATTTGAAACAGTAAAAGAACAGGTTAAAGAATGTATGATAAAGTAGATTACCAGTAAGACTATAATATACAGATGAATTGATGTTTAAAAAGATGGTTAAAAGGGTTGAAATTTAAATTGTGTTATGATCTCAAAGAAACATTATAAAGGTACTTCTTATGTATGCTGGGAATAAAAACAATATGAAGGGACATTTTAACATGTGTCATGACATGTGAAAAAACTAAAATAGTTTAAATTCAAATACATAATTTGATACAGAGGATTTTAAAGATCAATGTCAACTGAAGTCAGAACTTTTCCTTTTAGGATTAATGGATAAATAGTTTTTTAAAAGTATATGATTACTGTGGAAAGATTTGGAAAGACCTTGCCACATGGACAGATTGCTCATCTGGAGTCTCTGTTCTGTGTTCTTCAAGCAGAAATTAGGTGTTTAATTCAGCCATTCTGCTCTATTGAGCTGCCATGCTATCAGCCCCCTCTGCCACAAAGATCCTGCAGGAGAAGGGCAGTATGGACAACTGTGGGATCTGACAGGGTGAGAGCCGTGAACCAGAAACACAAAGCTTTCGCTGTGTCCCTGCATAACAGATACAACAACAACAATAATAATAATAAAGTTGGAAGGGACCTTGGAGGTCATCTAATCCAACCCCCTGCTCAGGCAGGAAACCCTATACCATTTCAGACAAATGGCTGTCCAGTCTCTTCTTAAAAACTTCCAGTATCCTTGCGGCGACTTTGGTGCCTGCGTTCCGGATGGTCCGCTTGCTGCACCTGGCCTGGATGCCTGTTTGAAGATCGGAATCTCTGGGGTGGATGATGACTGCAATCGCCCCATTAAGGGTCCCATCACGCGTTCCCGAGTAGCACGGTGGACGCGTGAGGGCGCACGCGCGAAGACTGCAGTTGGAATTTCCTCTGAGGGGAGAGTTGAATCGGACGCCAAACTGACAGGAATGAAGATTGTAACAAACTGCTGTGCATCCCATGCACGGAAGGGCGGTGGGTTGGGGGCTATAGAGGAAGATGGGAGCATGGATGGGATAGCAGGCCCCTGGAGAGTGATACGTCGGACACGGGGGAGGGAGACAGCCGGATCTGGGATTTCATCGCAGGATTGGTCTGCAGTTACACAGGTTACTCTGGTGCAAAGTAACATGGAATGCTCGCCTCCCAGCTTAGGAGCCACGCGCAACAGAGAAGTAATCAGCTGCAGGAATGTTTGTACTTATAAATGAGCTCCCCCACCCTCTGGCTTTTAACACCCTGACAATGATGGCAGCAATACAGCCATCAAAATCTAGGTTATCTATTTATCTATTTATTAAACATTTAATTGTTTTATCTCCTGGTGCTCGTCTTTATCTTTTGAAATATATATATATATATATATATATATATATATATATATATATATATATATATATATATATATCAGTAAAAAAGGAAAGCGATCACCAGGAAGTAAAACACCAAGGTTTTAATAAATAAAATCAAGCTTTCGATGGCTAACATCTGCCATCATCGTCAGGATACAAGCCAGTCAGTGAGGAAACCTGCTTATAAGCATAGCCACACCTAAACTCTACGCATGGACCTTGTAACAGGTCCAAGCCAACTAATCCTTACTTCACTTACAGCCTTCAGTGATTCTTTCTTTTAGCTCTTACTTACATCCACCTAGCTTTCAATGGCTAGCACCTGCCATCATTGTCAGAATACAAGCTAGCTAGTGAGGAAACCTGCTTACAAGCATAGCCACGCCTAAACTCTACGCATGGACCTTGTAACAGGTCCAGGCCGACTAATCCTTGCTTCACTTACAGCCTTCAGTGATTCTTTCTTATAGCTCTTACTTACATCCACACAACCACCCACTTCCTCCCTCCCTTTAGTTCCTGAGTCATATAGGCAATGTGTGTTTCTCAAAATTAAAGGGTCCTCTGCACTATTGAATTGATTCTTCTTTCTGTGTTCCTTGGGACGTTTCTCTCCTCCACTCCTCCGGCACGCATCGCACTCATTTGCATTCTTCAATCCTGTCACTCCTTCAATCCCCCCACAATCCTTGCCACCAATCTCATCCACAATTTTATTTCCCCCCACTGTTCCCAGCATATCGCATCCTCCATGCTCCTCCTTCATGCCACCTGGTGCGACTCTCAATCCGGTTGCCTCTCTTTCAGTCTTCTGTAACGCCGCTCTCCGGGAGCGCGTGACCACCCCCATAATGGGGCGGCTGTAAGTATTGATCTTCTGTACATCCATTGAAGGCATGTCTCTGTCTCGGTGGCTCTGATCAGTGTGGCCGCCTAGCAAAGGTGTTATTCTGCCATCGCTCATGGTAGGTGTTGCCTTTTTTGAATTCCTATCCATTTCCAAGGCGCCAGCGACCAGATGCGTTGTAGCGGGGGCACCATTGGGGACAATGGAGCCGATATAGTCACTGGGGTAGTGAGTTTGTTTTGTGTTGATTGGGACACTTGTTGTTCTTATTCTTGAGTATTGGGTACAATGCAAGGAGGTGTCTGGGGCATCCGAGGATGGGCTACTAATATCAACAAATTTCTTAATTGACGGCGGATGTACACACGAATCGTTAACTAAAGGGGGTCTAGATTGTAGATGTCTCTCTTCTTTGTTGCCAGTTTTATCTAATGGACACCCAGAGTTTTTGTTACTCAGATGTTTTTTCCCAGGTCGTCTACGCTTTCCCATGCCTTCATGGTCTGATATGCCGGGCGTAGGTCCACATGTCGATTGATTGACATGCTGTCTGAGAACCAGGCTTCTTTGAGTAACCTACCACTCTTGGAGGTGTCACTGGCAACCACCCTTACGTCATCAAAATTAAATTTATGACCAAACTCCTCCATGTGAGTCAGTATTTGGGAGTACTGCTCACCTCTTCTTATTGCCAGCTTGTGTTCCTGCATTCTTGTTCCGACCCTTTTGGAAGTTTCTCCCACATAATTGCCTGGACAGTCATTACAGTTAATCCTGTAAACGACTCCAGATCTCTCAACTATGGGGAGTGGGTCCTTTGGTCTCATAATGCAGGAACGCAACGTCCGGTCAGGTCTATGTGCAACCCTTACACCATAGGGTGCCAATAGTCTGGTGGTGGCTTCCGAGACGTTGCTAATGTAAGGGAGGGTAATACAAGTCGTCTATGATGGTGCCATCCCACTTGATGGATTTTGGGATGGGTTGGACAGAGTACTGTGGCGTCTGATGAATTTCATGGGGTACCCATTGTACCTACAGAGACGGAGGAGATGTTTTCTTTCCTCCATCCTAGCTTCGGCTGTACTGCAGTGGGAGTCCACCCTCTTAAAGAGGGTTCTAATGCAGCTGACTTTGTGGGCCACCGGGTGATTGCTGTTGTAGTGCAAAATTCTATCGGTGTGCGTGGGTCTGCGATAGACCCGAGTGGTTAAGGTCCCATCTGGCTGGCGTTGGACTAAGACATCAAGAAATGCCAGCCTACCCTGATACTCCTCCTCCTCTGTAAATTGCAGATCCACGCACACCGAATTAAGTGTGTCCACAAAGTCAGCTTTTTGACTCCTCTTAATTATGACGAACGTGTTGTCAACGTAGCAGGCCCAGAACTTTGGGCAGTATTGGGTCATCGCTACGTGTTCCAATTGCTGCAATACAGCCTCAGCAATAACACTTGAAATAGGTGACCCCATGGGGGTGCCCTTTATTTGCTCATACATTGTGCCCTGAAACGTAAAATATGTTTTGAGGCAAAGGACTAGAAGGTCCACAAGGTCATCAGAGCGGAGTGAATCCTGGTAATGTCCTGGTCCTCTGCGGCTCAAAAGATCTTTGATCGTCGCAATGGCCAGGTCCTGTGGGATAGAGGTGAAGAGGGAGATGACGTCAAATGACACCATCACCTCATCATCCTCTATCCTCAAAGTTCTTATTCTACTCAGGAATTCCTGCGCAGATCTTACCGTGGTCTGGTTGTCTGCGACCAGGTGGCCAATGCGGTGGCTTAGCCATTTGGCCAATTCTGATGTGGGGGTACCCCTAAATGCTACAATAGGGCGGAGGGGAACCCCTTCCTTGTGGACCTTGGGTAAGCCATAAAATCTAGCGGCCGCTGTGTCGCTAGGGCGTATCCTTGCAATGGTTTCATCATCTAGTCTTTTGCCTCGTTTCAGGGCATTGAGCACTTTATTGACCCGGTTCTTAAGGGTCACCATGGGGTCCTCACTTATGGTTCTGTAGGCCGTTGCATCACTGAGTAGCCCAAGCTACCAAGTTGGCTCTTAGCCAACTAAAGGAGGAGGATGCCACCCTCATATTGCCAGCTGATAAAGGGAGGGCAACGGTTGTCATGGACAGAGCTCATTACACCAGCAAGGCGCTTGGGCTTCGTCGAAACGTCGCCAAGACACTTCCAATTTTACGTGGGAGAAAACCCGAACAACCATAAACACAACATCAAAACAGCATTCTGCACAAACAGAAAAATATCCACCATCCTTACAAACCCCAAAGATAAAATTGAATTAGAAAATCAAGGAGTATACGAAATCCCATGCACCACTTGTCCCACCACATACATCGGACAAACCAACAGAAGAATAAGTGCACGCATTGAAGAACATAAGAACTCAGTCAAAAAAGAGGAACCAACATCTTCCCTGGTCCAACACCTTAAAGCCACAGGACATGAAATTGACTTTAAAAATACCAGAACCATTGCCAAAAGTGAACATTTTAATAACAGAATAATCAGAGAAGCCATCGAGATAGAAAAACGCCCACACAGCATGAACAAGCGAGATGATACCTCCCGCCTACCAGCCATTTGGAAACCCGCCCTTATTGACAAACGACTCCCTAATACAAAAAATGATACCAGACCCACACTCACAAAAACCACACAGGATGTCACCACCACACATCCACGCAAAAAGCAAACCCAAAGCCACACCGATGATGAGGCACGACCACAAACCAGAAGCCAGACCAGAGCTGCATCATTAGCCACTTTAAAGCCCTCCAATCCATACACGAAGCAAACTGACACCCTCCATGAAAATGAGGCACGACCACAAACGCGAAGCCAAAAAATAGCAAGGCAGCCCAAAATCTTAAACCCCTCTGCAACTCAGACTAACCTGAGCACAACCAAACAGAACACTCCCCCAGCCAATCAGAGCACAGCCAACCCCCCAGCCAATCAGAGCACAGCCACCCCCCAGCCAATCAGAGCACAGCCACGCCCCTAACCAATCAGAACACACCTCCACCCAATCAGAACACAGCCAAGCTCCCACCCAATCAGTTCATACCCCCACTGGCAGTTAAAAGGAAGAAACAGCTAAGACCACACATTGCTGCTCGAAGCACGAAGCTGAAAACACCAGCCTGAAGATGACGAATGGGACTTCGTCGAAACGTCGCCAAGACACTTCCAATTTTACGCGGGAGAAAACCCGAACAACCAAAGACCTACATACAAACACCCGCGAAAACCTCAGAAAACAAATATTGAACCTCTACGGGGAGGAAATCCACCATCTGACCAGGACCTATGAAAAACTTGAAGTCCAAAGAGCTTCCATTTTATGCGACCTCACATTCCTACGCAACTGCCGAGATCAAAATCTAATCCCCACATGTTTCCAACTGAAATTCCACTCCAACTCTGCAGCCACCAAACGGATCCTGAAAAGAACAGAATTGGCCCTAATCAGAAATGAACTTCACACAAAAAGATTCCTCCTAGACCGAATTAACAAAGATCTCCTCACACTCCACCTCAAACTCAGCAACAAGATCCACCCCGCACTTTGGGACAAATCCAAACAACTCGCCGTCTGGAGAGCCGAAACACAGACCACCCTCAAGACAGATACACACACCAACAAACTCCGAAGACTACAAGAACGCCAGAAACAAACCCCTCCTCCCTCACAGCCACACATGAAACAAACAGTGCATAACATCTCAGATAGGATCCTCACCAAAGCCGAAACCAATGTCCTTTCCAAAGGATTCAACTTTGCAGTCACTCCCAAACACATCCCCACTGAAACCATTATATGTGGAGTTGAAACCAGCCTGACCAAAATCAACCCCGACGATGCTAACAGAATCAGACTCGAAATCACCAACATCCTCTGTACCAGCAAGCCACCCAAAAGCAACTTACCCAAAGAGGAACAGACAGCACTACGTAACCTGAAAGAAGACACCAGCATAATAATCCTACCAGCAGACAAGGGCAACGCCACGGTGGTTATGAACACATCTGACTACCAAACCAAATTAACCAACCTACTCCAAGACTCCACATACAAACCCCTAAATACAGATCCCACCACCTACCTGGAAAAAACCACCAGATCCAAAATAAAAGCCTCCCCCATTAGCGAAGAGATCCAGCAAAGAATCATTCCCAGAGAGAAATCATCCAGATGCCCCAAACTCTATGGTCTCCCCAAGATACACAAAGAAGGAACCCCACTCAGACCTATAGTCAGCTCCATAGGCTCACCTCTACAAAACCTAGCCAAATTTCTCGCCAAACAACTACAGCCCTATGCAGAATCCATCACCTCACACGTAAAAAACTCATTCCACTTTATAGAGATCATAAAGAAACAAAACTTACAGCCCAGCGACCTACTCGTGAGCTTTGATGTCATATCCCTCTTCACCCAAGTGCCTATCAAAGAAGCCTTGACAGCTATCCAAAACAAATATAACCCCCCCAAACACATCTTAGATCTGACCAACCACTGCCTATCCAACACATACTTCATCTATAATGGACAAAAATACAAACAAACAGAAGGAGCACCCATGGGATCACCCCTCTCACCTGTCATTGCAACCTCTACATGGAACACTTTGAAACCCAAGCTCTAGAAAAATCGGATCACAAACCCAAACTCTGGCTCAGATACGTAGACGACACCTTCATAATCTGGCCACATGGGAAAGAAAAACTGGACAACTTCCTCACACACCTCAACAGCCTACACCCCAAAATACAGTTCACCATGGAAACAGAAGCTAACAACCAACTTCCCTTCCTGGATGTCTTAGTCTACAAGAAATCCAATGGCTCCCTAGGACACACCATCTACCAGAAGAAAACACACACAAACCGCTATCTGCACGCTCTCTCACACCACCACCCAGCACAGATCAACTCTGTAGCCAAGACACTCATCTCCAGAACAAAACGCTTAGCTGACGAACAACACCTAAAAACCGAACTACACACTCTCACCAATGTACTAACATCCAATGGATTCCATAGAAATAAGATTACAAACCTAATCCAAAAAGAAACCCCCACTAAAATCCAAGACAAAGAACAAGAAAACGGCAAAGCCCTCCTCCCATACATAAAAGGCACCACAGACAGAATCAGTAAGATCCTCCATAAACACAACATCAAAACAGCATTCTGCACAAACAGAAAAATATCCACCATCCTTAGAAACCCCAAAGATAAAATTGAATTAGAAAATCAAGGAGTATACGAAATCCCATGCACCACTTGTCCCACCACATACATCGGACAAACCAACAGAAGAATAAGTGCACGCATTGAAGAACATAAGAACTCAGTCAAAAAAGAGGAACCAACATCTTCCCTGGTCCAACACCTTAAAGCCACAGGACATGAAATTGACTTTAAAAATACCAGAACCATTGCCAAAAGTGAACATTTTAATAACAGAATAATCAGAGAAGCCATCGAGATAGAAAAACGCCCACACAGCATGAACAAGCGAGATGATACCTCCCGCCTACCAGCCATTTGGAAACCCGCCCTTATTGACAAACGACTCCCTAACACAAAAAATGATACCAGACCCACACTCACAAAAACCACACAGGATGTCACCACCACACATCCACGCAAAAAGCAAACCCAAAGCCACACCGATGATGAGGCACGACCACAAACCAGAAGCCAGACCAGAGCTGCATCATTAGCCACTTTAAAGCCCTCCAATCCATACATGAAGCAAACTGACACCCTCCATGAAAATGAGGCACGACCACAAACGCGAAGCCAAAAAATAGCAAGGCAGCCCAAAATCTTAAACCCCTCTGCAACTCAGACTAACCTGAGCACAACCAAACAGAACACTCCCCCAGCCAATCAGAGCACAGCCAACCCCCCACCAATCAGAGCACAGCCAACCCCCCAGCCAATCAGAGCACAGCCACGCCCCTAACCAATCAGAACACACCTCCACCCAATCAGAACACAGCCAAGCTCCCACCCAATCAGTTCATACCCCCACTGGCAGTTAAAAGGAAGAAACAGCTAAGACCACACATTGCTGCTCGAAGCACGAAGCTGAAAACACCAGCCTGAAGATGACGAATGGGACTTCGTCGAAACGTCGCCAAGACACTTCCAATTTTACGCGGGAGAAAACCCGAACAACCAAAGACCTACATATATATATATATATATATATATATATATATATATATATATATATATATATATATATAATTGCATCAGGGGAATAACAATGACAATGATATATATATATATATATATATATATATATCAAAAGGCAGAGAATATTTTAGAGCGAATACTGTGGGTAAATACTTTTTTATTTTATTTATGTAATGACAACAATAGAGATGGAATAAAAGACACCAGGTGACCCCTCCTCTATTCAGTACTTTTAATGAATAGTGATAGCGTATCCAACAATGAGAAGGAGAAACTTCTAAAGATTTCTTGGGCTGATGCAGAAGGTATGCACTTGTGGTATCAAATTTCCAATTCCATGAAGGAGCCATATTCAGAGAAATGTGGAACGCCTCTACAGTATCTGCAAGCTTTCCTGCCAACATGGAAAGACCAGAATGTAAAATGCCATAAAGTATGCTTTTCCATCTCTTCTCAAAATACTCTTTATGAAAGAGAGTTTTTCCATAGCCAGGATATGACGTTTCTCTAATTTATTTTGGAATGAAAATGTTTGAAATGTCAGCAGCAATGTTTGGGAGAAATTATTAGCTGTTCCATCAAAGAACAATCGGGTTTTTATTCTGAAATGTACCCACTCTATTTATGCTAATGCAAAATAAAGCTTTATATTTCGGCAAAGAAATTGTAATGGCAGTGCTGCAATTTGTCTAAGCATACCTCTTTGCCATCCCCTGTACATTTTAAAAATCCATTGTGTTTTTTTTAAAAAACGAATTGCATACCTCCTCCAGCAAGAGGGAGGGTGGGAAGGCAAGGCAAGTCAGAAAGTATTTAACATAAAGCAATTAGGAATGGAGGAAAATTGCAAGATAGGAACATGAGACCAATTATAGTAAGAAAATAGGGTTCCTAGAAAACTGAAAAAATATTTATTTTTCTTTCTTAGGGTTTAAATAAGGCTAATGGCACAGTAATAATATTTATTTCTGTGAATCCATTATAATCATTCATTTACCACTCAGTGCAAACTTGATATACAGTAGTTAAAAAGAAAAAAAATGAGCAAAAGCCTAAGATTTCACAGCATGATAAAGAAAGAAGAATGTGGTTCGGTTTCTAGTAACATCAGTGGCCCAACAAACATCTAGTAGTAGCCTAAAAGGGTCAGAATATGGGATAAGACAGGGGTCTTTAAGCTTGGCCCTTTTATGAGGTGGAGTTCAACTCCCAGAATTCCTCAGCTAGCATGCCTGGCTGAGGAATCCTGGGAGTTGAAGCCCACAAGTTATAAAAGGGCCAAGTTTGAAGACTCCTGGTATAAAACAACTATTGTAAATCAGTTCCCTTCAAATCGCATCATGTCAGAAACAGAAGGGCAACAGTTACATTTATTAAAAGCTATCCTGAGTTACAAATATTCTTTTCTATTGAAAGCTACTTACTTTGCAAATACGTTCAGATGGCCCCATCAAATAATCTGGGACTGAAAAAGAATGAAAAACATATTTAAGGACATGTAAGTCTTCCAATGACTAAAAATTACAATTTTTGCTTGGAGAAACAACAAAGAGATAAATGGCACTTGTATAGAGAAGAAAATCATGGTTGTTATATTAAAGCAGGGGTGTCAAACTCAATTTCATTGAGGGCCACATCAGCATTATGGTTGCCCTCGGATGCCAGGTGGGTGTGGCTAGGGTGGGTGCAGCCTATTGGGTAGGTGTGGATGGAGTGGGTGTGGCCTACTGGGTGGGCATAGCCAGCTCTACATTGTTTGTGTCAAGGGTGCCTGTGGGGGCCTGGGCAGGAGTGGGACAGATCTGAGGGTCTCTGGCAGAAGGGGGTGTGATGAGAGCAAGTGCCAAGGCATGGTCTACTGGAGGAGCCTCACTGTTCCTCTCAGACCATGCAGGGGAGTTGGGTGGTGACATGGGCTACCCGGAGCCCTGGGCAGCAGAGGTCAAACATCCAGCCTGGATCTCGAGCACTTGCAGCACCATGCCCAGCCCCACTTCCCCAAGGGGGTGCACAGCTGCACTTACCTCCTCCTCAAGGCTGCTGCTGCTGTGCTTGCTCTCCTTTGCCAGGTTGCTCATGATAGGTACAAGGGCAAAGTCAGAGGCAGGCCCATTCCCTCTTCATGGGAGGAGACCCAGCTTTGTATCCAAAGCTTCCTTAGCAATAGTATGGGAGACCCAAGGATAGGCCAGGAGGAGGGGGCAAGGGGATGGTGAAAGGGCAGCAGGGCAGGACTAAGGCAGGACTTCCCTCAGACCCTCCCTCTCCTTTTCTTCTTTCCTTCCTTCCTTCTTAAGTACAGAGTGATGGGAAAATATTTGAGATGAGGGAGGGAGAAAAACAGGCAAGAAACACAGCTGGGGAAGTGTCACCCTTTGTGAGGAATGAAGAAATGAACCATTGCCTGGAAGTGGCCAACACATGGCCCTCACCTATTTCACATATCTGGCTTGGTGGGCTCTGGAAGAGGGGATGCCATGAGCAGCGTGAGAGTCAACGTTACCTGTGCAATGCCGCCCAGCCCCCAGCCTGCTCGGTCTTAGCAGGCAGTGGGGCACTCTCCTCACAGTGCTGAGAGGCTGAGCCAAGTGGCATGAATCTAAAAAGAAGCATGATGCTGCCCAGCCCCTAGCCTGCCTGGTTTCGGCAGGCAGCAGGGAGCTTTCCTCACAGCACTGAGAGGCTGAGCCGGGAGGTGCGAAGCCTGCCAGCTTTGCACCTTGCTCCCTGCTGAAACTGGGCAAGCTGGGGCTGGGCAGCATTGCACTTCTCATCAGATTTGCACCACCCAGCTCAGCTCCTGGTGCTGTGAGGAGAGTACCCCGCTGCCTGCCAAAACCGGGCAGGCTGGGGGCTGGGTGGCATCATGCTTCTTTTTGGATTTGTGCTGCCCGGCTCAGCCTCCTGGCACTGTTAGGAGAACACCCTGCTGCCTGCCGAAACCCCTCCCCTAGAGCCAGCAGCAGTACATTCAGGGCAAGTGTGTCTGAGATCCCCTGTAACTAAGAATGTCTGGCTTAGTTCAGTGCAACACTTGCTTTGCAGCTGTCTTTTGCAGTACCCTTTTCAAACTTGGAAACTGTCCTATCTGTAAACAAATCACTAGCCTAATAGGACAGATCATTTACCTAGGGTCTGTAATCCATGCTCTTTGGGCAGAAATTAGGTGTCCAGTTCAGCCCCTCTACTATAGTAAACCTCCGTGCTATCAGCCCCCTTTACCACAAAGATCCTGCAGGAGAAGGGCAGTGTGGAAAACTGTGAGTTCTGGCAGGGTGAGAGCTGTGAACCATAAACACCAAGCTTTCGTTATGTCCCTGCACAACAGTTAGAGTGCCCTTGCTGACCTTAATAGGGACATTAAGGAGACAGGTATTTGTGAAGATAACTCAAATAAGCAGGGGATTGTGGTCCAAGATGAAGAACTAAATTTCAACAGGGAGAAGTGTGAATCAGGTATTACACATCAGTCATGCAAGAACAAAAAGGCACCCAAAAAGAGAAGCTATCTTCTGGTAGGTGATTCAATTATAAGGGATGTAAATTTAGGAAAGGACACAGAGGTTTCAAAAGAGGTCAGGTGTCTTCCAGGTGCTACTGCCAATAGGGACAAGAAGCGTATTTCTAAAATAATCAAGAATGGCAGCAAGGACTGTGATGTGGAGGCTATTGTACATCTTGGCACTAATGATCTGTCCCAAAAAGATGTACTCTCTGTGCAGAATGATTTCCAGAGCTTGGGGAAGGAACTTAGCAGAATAGGTTGTAGGCTTACTTTCTCAGAGGTTTTACCAGTGTATAAGGAGCAAAACGGAAAAGGCCAGCGCATAGCACAATTCAATATGTGGCTAAAGGAGTGGTGTAAAGGGGAAGGCTTTGGATATATTAGTCACGATGTCAGTAGCTGGTCCAATCAAAAGATGTACAAAAGAGATGGTTTGCATCCATCAAAAAAAGGGACTGAGTTACTCGGCTATAAATTCACAGATTTTCTGGAGGGAAATTTAAACTAAACAGCGGGGACAAGAAGTTAATTGATACGGAACAACCCTGTCCCCGGCAATCTAAAAATTATAGGGCTATCAGTGCATGTAGCATAGATGTGTGTGTGGACAAGAATATCAACCTTACTATCAAGAAAAATGAAGCCTCTAATAGTGAGTGCCACACAAAGTGCACTAACCAAATAGGTGGTAAGACAATAGGGGAACTCAGGCACCACACAGGTTACGTAGAAAGGAAACACAGGGCCACTCACAAAGGACTCAAATGTTTATACATCAATGCACAGAGTATGAACAGCAAACAGGGTGAACTAGAAATTCAGGTTAATGAGGGCAGATACGATATTGTTGCCATTACGGAAACATGGTGGGATGAAACCCACACATGGAACACACAGCTAGAGGGATTTAAATTATTTAAAAGAAACAGACCAAATAAAAGAGGAGGTGGAGTTGCTCTCTATATAAGAAATAACTACATCTCTACAGAAATAGAACACAACAATGATAAAAACTGTCTTGAATGAATTTGGGTCAATATAAAAGGGGGGGGGGAATGACATTGCCATAGGTGTATACTACAGACCACCCAACCAAACAGAGGAAATAGATGAACTTTTTGCTAGTCAGCTAACTAAGGTATGTAGGAAGCACATCACAATAGTAATGGGGGACTTTAACTACCCTGACATCAACTGGGAGACAAACTCCGCACCAAGTGGAAGATCAAACAGGTTCCTGGCAAACCTAGCAGACAACTTTGTATCCCAAAAAGTAGAGAAGGGAACTAGGGGATTAGCCATTTTGGATCTAATTCTCACTAACAGATATGAAATGATAGAAGATGTTGAAGCCATAGGAACCCTGGGAGGAAGTGATCATGCAATATTAGAATTCATCATTATGGAAGCACAAGCAATAGAACACAGTCAAACTAGAGTCTTGGACTTCAAGAGAGCTAATTTCATTAAACTTAGAGAGGGCATGGAAAGGATTCCATGGATGAGAATCTTCAAGGGGAAAACAACTCAAGAAGCTTGGGAAATTTTGAAAAATGAGATAATAAAAGCACAGTCTAGCACAATACCAACAAAGAGGAAAAATAACAGCTCTCAAAAGAAACTAGCATGGTTGCATAAAGAACTCTCTGACAAATTGAAAGATAAAAAAGATAAGTATAGAAAGTGGAAAGAGGGGCACATAACTAAATCAGAATATCAGCAAATAGCCCGAGCCTGGAAAGATGAAGTGAGGAAAGCCAAGGCTCATAATGAACTAAGGCTTGTGACCAAAGTCAAAAATAACAAAAAAGCTTCTTTCAACATGTAAAAAACAAGAAAAAAGTGAAGGAAATGATTGGTCCATTATTGGGTGGAAGTGGCAAGAAGGTGACAAGCAACAGGGAGAAAGCAGAACTATTTAATTCATTTTTTGCATCTGTCTTTACACAAAATGGAAAAAACAGACCAACCTATCAAAAATAGTGCCATAAAAAAAATAGAAACACAAGTTAAGATAGGCAAGAAAATGGTAAGTGAGCACCTGTCCAGCCTAGATGAGTTCAAATCGCCAGGACCAGATGGATTACACCCCAAGGTTCTCAAGGAACTGGCAGAGGTGATATCGGAACCACTGAACTATATTTTTCAAAGATCCTGGAACACAGGGGAACTACCAGAGGACTGGAAAAGAGCTGATGTAGTTCCCATCCTAAAAAAGGGGGGAAAAATGGATCCAGGAAATTACAGACCTATCAGCCGGACCTCAATACCTGGGAAGATCCTGGAAAAGATAATCAAACAACGAATCAACGAACACCTAGAGGCAAACAAAGTCATTACTAAAAGCCAACATGGATTTGTCAAAAATAGATCTTACTGGACTTCAGTAAGGCATTTGATAAAGTAGATCACAACCTATTACTTGATAAGATAGAAAAATGTGGGGTAGACAGAATCACCACCAGATGGATCCGTAGCTGGCTGACCGGCTGTACTCAGCGAGTGGTCCTCAATGGAACTGCATCTATATGGAGGGAAGTGTGTAGTGGGGTGCCCCAGGGCTCTGTTCTGGGCCCAGTGCTCTTCAACATCTTTATCAACGATTTGGATGAAGGGATAGATGGGGAACTCATCAAATTTGCAGACGACACCAAGCTGGCAGGAATAGCCAACACTCCAGAAGACAGGCTTAAGATACAGAAGGATCTGGACAGACTTGAACACTGGGCACGGTTCTACATTTAGGCAAGAAAAACCAATGCACAAGTACAGCATAGGTGGCACCATGCTCAATAGTAGTAACTGTGAGAGGGACCTCGGAGTCCTAGTAGACAATCACCTAAATATGAGCCAGCAGTGTGCTGCAGCTGCCAAAAATGCCAACACAGTGCTAGGATGCATTAACAGAGGGATAGAATCAAGATCACTTGAAGTCTTAATACCACTTTACAATGCCTTGGTAAGGCCACACTTGGAATACTGCATCCAGTTTTGGTCAGTACGATGTAAAAAAGATGTTGAGACTCTAGAAAGAGTACAGAGAAGAGCAACAAAGACGATTAGGGGACTGGAGGCTAAAACATGTAAGGAACGGTTGCTAGAATTGGGTATGTCTAGTTTAACGAAGAGAAGGACAAGGGGGGACATGATAGGAGTATTCCAATATCTCAGGGGCTGCCATGAAGAAGAGGGAATCAAGCTATTTTCCAAAGCACCTGAATGCAGGACAAGAAGCAATGGGTGGAAACTAATCAAGGAGAGAAGCAACCTAGAACTACGGAGAAACTTCTTGACAGTGAGAACAATTAACCAGTGGAACAACCTGCCTCCAGAAGCAGTAAATGCTCCAACACTGGAAGTTTTTAAGAATAGACTGGACAACCATTTGTCCGAAATGGTGTAGGGTTTCCTGCCTGAGCAGGGGGTTGGACTAGATGACCTCCAAGGTCCCTTCCAACTTTACTACTACTACTACTATTGATCATCGCACAGTATTATTATTATTATTGTTATTATTATTATTATTATTATTATTATTATTATTATTATTATTATTATAGCCCATCAAGCTGGATATGTGAAGAAGATGAGGGCCATTTGCTGGCCACTTCCAGGCGATGGTGCATTTCTTCATTCCTCACAAAGGGTGACATTTCCCTACCATGCACCCAGGGGGTGGGACCAATGCGGCAGGGGCTGGTTCCTCGCTGTTTCCAGACGGCCTTGTGGAGCTAAGATTGAATATGTTTCAGCATAGATGGCCACCACAAAATTGTACATTGGCTCCCGGCCGGCCTGGGCCATTGCCAAGCAGCGGGGGCCGTTCCCCCACTGTTTCCAGGCTGGCTTCGCGGGCCACATGGAACCACTTAATGGGCTGCATCCAGCCTGTGGGCCTTGTGTTTGAGATGTCTGCATTAAAAAACAATTTGACGTCTGCAAGTTAAACCAGCAACACCAGCTCCAGCATCGGTTTGATCTTGATAAGAATATTCACCATAGCAAAACTAATCAAGACAAAAGAGCAAGAAATACTGCATATGTAATATCCTTGAGAGAAATGTGAATTATAGAAACAATTAATGTCCATTGTTGTAAAGTCCATTTGCTAAATACATTGGAAGGAATTCCTATACTTTGATAACAATGATTAACTATAAATGTTAATGATTGGAACCTGAGACTCATTGATTGTATTTGTCTTTGACTGATATGGATAAGGCTTATTTTAGAAATGGAGGAAGATCATGCAGAATTCCAAGCCACACTTGGAATACTGCATCCAGTTTTGGTCAGCATGATGTAAAAAATATCTTGAGACTCTAGAAAGAGTACAGAAAAGAGCAACAAAGATGATTAGGGAACTGGAGGCTAAAATTGCTGGAATTGGATATGTCTAGTTTAACGAAGAGAAGGATGAGGGGAGACACGATAGCAGTGTTCCAGTATCTCAGGGGCTGTCACAAAGAAGAGGGTGTCAAGCTATTTTCCAAGGCGCCTGAAGGCAGGACAAGAAGCAACAGATGAAAAATAATCAAGGAGAGAAGCCACATAGAACTAAGGAGAAACCTCCTGACAGTTAGAACAATTAACCAGTGGAACAACCTGCCTCCAGAAATGGTGAATGCTCCAACACTGGAAGTTTTTAAGAAGAGACTGGACAGCCATTTGTCCGAAATTGTATAGGTTTTCCTACCTGAGCAGGGGGTTGGACTAGATGATCTACAAGGTACCTTCCAACTTTATTATTATTATTATTATTATTATTATTATTATTATTATTATTATTATTGTTGTTGTTGTTGTTGTTGTTGTTGTTGTTGTTGTTGTTGTTATTCACATTACTGCAGAAGTTGCTTTTTCGTTTTTTGTTATTTAGGTATTTTTTCACTCTCTAATGGTAATCATGGGCTAATGACAGCATGATGTAGAGCAGACATGTCAAACTCACGATGTCACATGACATCACGTGACATATCGGGTCTATTTTGTCATTGCTAGCAATGGGGTGGGCACAGCTTCCGCGTGATGTGTCCAGCCCTTGGGCCTGCAGTTTGACACCCCTGATGTAGAGAGTTAGAATAATATAAAATGTATTTTGAATTAACTTCTTTTGAATGCCTGACTTCCAATTAATGATCTATTCTGTGTTATTCCTGATGAATCTAAGTGCAAAGAATGAAGATCCCCTTCACTGAATATGTTTGAAATAGAGACTGGACAGCTGCCTTCCATTTGGATTCCTGCAATGACCAAGATCTTAAACTATTCTTCCAGTTCCATGGTGGTTCTGCCACTCACTCACTGAATCCTACTGCATTCAAAATATAGATATGTCTATTTTTTAGTGAAGAAACACTTCTATATATACCTGATGTGGATGTGTATGTATATCTCTGCCTGTGTCATAGGTTCTATTATAGAAGCAATAAGCAAGATGGTATTTTATTGGATTATTTTGTCAAGTAGAAAAAAGTCTTATTCTTCTGATTTAGTTTGCATCTGCTTAGGTTTTTCAGTATGAGTGAACAGAAGCATTTAAAAAGAACTCAGTTTATAGGTAGGCAACCTTCATTTTACACACAAGCACCATTAAATCTCCAGGCTCTTTTAAAACAGCTGTGTTTCCTTGGAAATAAAAAACAACAACAACCCCAGTCTGAATGCAGGCATGCATCAGTAACTTGGCAGGGCTTTCAACCCCTTATCCAGTTTTTGGTTCAGGATCTTTTATACCAAGCTGCCTGTCCTAAAGATAAAGTCCATATAGGTAAATAAACCAAGTTGGGTTGATGAGAGGAGAGGAGAGGAGAGGAGAGGAGAGGGAGAGGGAGAGGGAGAGAGAGAGAGAGAGAGAGAGAGAGAGAGAGAGAGAGAGAGAGAGAGAGAGAGAGAGAGAGAGAGAGAGAGAGAGAGAGAGATGATAATGCTTAATGAAAAGAAGCCAAAAAAGTGATGTGAATAAAATGAATTGTCTTACAATTACTAAATGCTCAATTCATCTTCTGTTTCAAATTAATTCTCACTAGGAGCCAGTATACTGTGAATTATAAAGATGAGACGTTGAATTATTTCTACTAGAAAATTATTTTGTTGCTTCTTAGGGAAGTATTCTTGATGAGTTTTTGCTGTTGGCATGTTTTAAATATATTTTTCTTTTCTGGCAGATTAAAAAGGTGTTTTTTAGCACCTGTTTTCCAGTAAAGACTGATATTTATGAATTCTGGAGACATTGAATATGACTCTTGATTGTTATGAGTAGTGATTCTGAGATCATTAGCTATGCTGGTCAAACAGAGTACATAAGAAAGGGGATACTAAATATTTTATCTTCAGAATATATCAATTGTATTATAGCTTGCTTCACAGCTGAGATTTTCTTACTAGATATAAGGGTTACAAACCTGTTGCCAATTTAGAAAGCTAAACAACTTGGAAGTTTTCTTCATGATTTTCTCATTGCTGATTTCAAGGTGGAATTTGTTCTTCTGGAAGTTAAAATAAAATAAAAGATGCTTCTGCTGGAAGAAGCCTAAGAAGTGAGGTCAAACAAAGTAATCCAGATGCTTTATTATACTTTTCAAATTGTGATAATCCATAGGCACATATAGGGAAAGAAGGAAGGCAAATGGTTGACCCAATGGAAATTAGTTTTTTTATACATTTATATGCAATGTCATGATCTAAGTAGAATAAGACAAAGTAGGGTAAGACAATAAAACATTGTGATACCTCATGTTATGTTCCAGTGCTTTGGCATTATTGTACTTGAAGAATGCACACAACATCCTCACTATTTATTATGAATCCATTTTAGTTCCCAAATTATTGTAACACTGCTATATGTGACCTTTCAACTTTTTTGAGAGGAGAGGGTGCCTGAGATGTGGAATCTGCCAAGAGATCCAATAAATCATTAATGGTAGCATAGTGAGCTGGAGAGGGCAGGGATGGTAGGGAGCACATACTATTGAAATAGTAGGCTTACTTTACTGGTGCTGAAGAGGATGGAATTGACTGGTTCTATGAAGCCCTACAGCACCTTATAGAATTAACACCAAAAAATGATGTCCTTATCATCATGGGGGATTGGAATGCTAAGGTAGGAAGCCAAAAGATAACCGGAATAACAGGCAAGTTTGGCCTTGGAGTACAAAATGAAGCAGGGCACAGGCTAATAGAATTTTGTCAAGAGAATACGATGGTCATAACAAACACTCTTTTCCAACAACCCAAGAGACGTCTCTACACATGGACATCACCAGACGGTCAACATAGAAATCAGATTGACTATGTGCTCTGCAGCCAAAGATGGAGAAGCTCTATACAGTCAGTAAAAACAAGACCAGGAGCTGACTGTGGCTCAGATCATGAGCTTCTCGTTGCAAAATTTAGGCTTAAATTGAAAAAAGTAGGGAAAAGCACTAGGCCACTCAGGTATGAACTAAATCATATTCCTGATGAATATACAGTAGAGGTGACAAATAGATTTAAGGAACTGGATCTGATAGACAGAGTGCCTGAAGAACTATGGATGGAAGTTCGCAACATTGTACAAGAGGTAGCAACTAAAACCATCCCAAAGAAAAAGAAATGCAAGAAAGCAAAATGGCTGTCTGAGGAAGCTTTGCAAATAGCTGAGGAAAGAAGGGAAGTGAAAGGCAAAGGAGAAAGAGAAAGATACACCCAATTGAATGCAGAATTCCAGAGAATAGCTAGAAGAGATAAGAATGCCTTCTTAAATGAACAGTGCAAAGAAATAGAAGAAAACAACAGAATAGGGAGGACCAGAGATCTCTTCAAGAAAATTGGAGATATGAAGGGAAAGTTTCATGCAAAGATGGGCATGATAAAGGACCAAAATGGCAGGGACCTAACAGAGGCAGAAGAGATTAAGAAGAGATGGCAAAACTACACAGAAGAACTATACAAGAATGAGCTTAACGTCCCAGATAACCACAATGAGATGGTCACTGACCTTGAACCAGACATCCTAGAATGTGAAGTGAAATGGGCCTTAGAAAATCTGAGCAACAACAAAGCTAGTGGAGGTGACAGTATTCCAGCTGAGCTATGAATTATAGCTAAGCTATAATCTTAAAAGACGATGCAGTAAAAGTTCTACACTCAATTTGCCAGCAAATTTGGAAAACTCAACAGTGGCCACAGGATTGGAAAAGGTCAGTTTACATTCCAATTCCAAAGAAAGGCAATGCCAAAGAATGTTCAAACTATCGCACCATTGCACTCATTTCACATGCTAGTAAAGTTATGCTTAAAATCCTACAAGCTAGCCTCCAGCAGTATGTAGATCGAGAACTACCAGAAGTACAGGTGGGATTTCGAAGAGGCAGAGGAACTAGAGATCAAATTGCCAATATACACTGGATCATGGAGAAAGCTAGGGAGTTTCAGAAAAACATCTACTTCTGCTTCATTGACTATGCTAAAGCCTTTGATTGTGTGGATCACAACAAATTGTGGCAAGTTCTTAAAGAGATGGGAATACCAGACCATCTTATTTGTCTCTTGAGAAACCTATATGCGGGTCAAGAAGCAACAGTGAGAACCGAACACAGAACCACTGATTGGTTCAAAATTGGAAAAGGAGTCCGGCAAGGCTGTATACTGTCGCCCTGCCTATTTAACTTATATGCAGAGCACATCATGAGAAAGGCAGGGCTAGATGAATCAAAAGTTGGAATTAAGATTGCCGGGAGAAATATCAACAACCTAAGATATGCAGATGATACCACTCTAATGGCAGAAAGTGAAGAGAAACTAAAGAGCCTCTTGATGCGGGTGAAGAAGGAGAGTGCAAAAGTTGGCTTGAAACTCAACATTAAGAAAACCAAAATCATGGCATCCAGCCCTCTGAATTCCTGGCAAATAGATGGGGAAGAAATGGAGGTAGTGACAGATTTTATTTTTCTGGGCTCCAAGATCACCTCAGATGGGGACTGCAGCCAAGAAATTAAAAGATGCTTGCTCTTGGGGAGGAAAGCTATGGCAAATCTAGACAGCATACTAAAAAACAGAGACATCACCCTGCCAACAAAAGTGCGTATAGTCCAGGCCATGGTTTACCCAGTTGCAATGTATGGCTGTGAAAGTTGGACCATAAGAAAGGCTGAGCGCCAAAGAATTGAGGCCTTTGAACTATGGTGCTGGAAAAGACTCCTGCGAGTCCCTTGGACTGCAAGGCGTTCAAACCGGTCAGTCCTAGAAGAGATCAACCCCGACTGCTCTTTAGAAGGCCAGATCCTGAAGTTGAAACTCAAATACTTTGGCCACCTAATGAGAAGGAAAGACTCACTGGAGAAGGGCCTAATGCTGGGAAAGATTGAGGGCAATAGAAGAAGGGGACGACAGAGAATGAGATGGCTGGATGGAGTCACTGAAGCAGTAGGTGTGAATTTAAATGGACTCCAGAAGATGATAGAGGACAGGAAGACCTGGAGGAACATTGTCCATGGGGTCGCGATGGGTCGGAAACGACTTCGCAATTAACAACAACAAAATCCTGGTATATTAAGAACTTACATTTCTTGCCAACATGCCCTATCTAGCAAGATCTGCCATGAGAGTCACCTATCTCACTAACAATAAGTCTGGCCCTTTTTCATTTATTTCAATTTTCCAACTATATCACAGAGGGATAGTATATTGGAAATGGGACCAGCTGAATTAGGACCACTGAAGATAGGTCAGAGACACTTGCTTGGCTTAGTTCTACCTTATTGAGTACAAGTAGGTGAGTGGTTGAATGAATGAATGACAGAAAAATGCTAGTAGCAATCAAGCCAATATTATTTAGAACAGAACAGAACAGAACAGAATCCAACCCCCTGCTCAAGCAGGAAACCCTATACCAATTCAGACAAATGGTTGTGCAATGTCTTCTTAAAAACTTCCCGTGTTGGAGCATTCACAACTTCTGGAGGCAAATTGTTCCAGCGATTAACTGTTCTAACTATCAGGAAATTTCTTCTTAGTTCTAGGTTTCTTCTCTCCTTGATTAGTTTCCATCCATTGCTTCTTGTCTTGCCTTCAGGCCCTTTGGAGAATAGCTTGACTCCCTCTTCTTTGTGGCAACCCTTGAGATATTGGAACACTGCTATCATGTCACCTCTAGTCATTCTTTTTATTAAACTAGACATACCAATTCCAGCAACCGTTCCTTATATGTTTTAGCATCCAGTCCCCTAATCATCTTTGTTCTCTGCACTTTTCTAGAGTCTCAACATTTTTTTTTACATCATGGTGACCAAATCTGGATGCAGTATTTGCTTGACTAAACTATGTACTGATATCAAGACTCATTATAAATCATATTTTGAGCCTTATCTTGTCTACTTCAGGTTTCCATTCAGTGCATTTCTTTTTAAAACAAGACCATACTCTATATCTTCACAGTAGCTTAAAAAGGTACAATTAGTATCCATGAGGAGGGGTAAAAAAAACCAAAAACCTCAAAATGTTGGACATGGCAGTGCTATAAAAAATTCTACCCCTTTGTATGTGAATTAATATTGCAAAGCACAATGTTAGGCACAAGCATTCAGAATGACACTGTGAGCTGAACAGAGTTGTTTCTTTATTGTTGCTAAGCTATTTATAAGAATCTTACCAGATTGACTTCAATCTCTTGAGAATAGCCAGATAAAGACTTCAGAGTTTCTTTTTTTTGGTGGGGAGGGGAATCTGGCCTCCATCACTTCCTTTCCTGCAAGGATTCCAAGCTCCTCAATCTGTTCACTCTCCCCCCCCCCAAGCTGGAGTTTCCACCAAACACAAAGAAGCGATTTATTATCCTGACATTTTTTTTATTCTTCAAAACATGACTAACTAGAACTAAAGGGATGCTGGCAATACATCCTCCAGTAGATCCTTTGCATTTCAGGAAGTTTAATCATCCCTACTGAATTGGAGTGGCAGTCAACAATTTGACATTTTTCACTGCCCTCCTGATTCAATGCCTTTCTAGAATCTTTTGGGAAATTTGTGTATAGGACAAGGCAAAAAAAATTGATATGTTATAAGCTGGTTTTGAAAAAAAAAAGCAAAACAAATGTTTTAAGTAATTGTGCACATTAAAATAAACAGCTGAGTACAATAACTGGACTTGGATATCCTAAATTTATGGCAGCTTTCAGCCATAACATTTTTGAGATATAAAAATGTGATGTGTATTCCTACTTATTATTACACAGGTATAACTAGTCATACATTGTGCAGAACTCGTTGGTTATATCTGAGCCAGATTCTCTCCTCCTGCATTCAGTTCATTACAGTTGATGCTTTACTGAAGACAGGTTAAATATAAAATAAAAAGCAATTGCATGATTCCTGAAAGCTTTCACTACTGACTTTAAAGTCCAATTCAAGGTATTCTGAGAAAAGCTATTTTCTACTATCTTGTCTCCATTAATAAGTCACAGTTAAGGTCACATGTTTGTGATAATTAGACCCATAATGCATATCCAATTAAAGATGATTTAAGAAGCATTTCTGCTCTCTGACCAACCATAAACATTAAGTTACTGCAATGCACAAATACCTTTCTTTTTCCCTTTGAACTACTTAAACTGACAGTGCTATCAATAGAAAAAACAGTGGGGAAAATTCTTTCAGTTTTAACCCTGTAGCCCCATCATTGATCTTTACTGGCTATGGCTATAGGAAGCCTATTTTTGGATTATTTAGTCCTTGCTCCGCTGGACTTCCTATGTGTATGTGTGCGTGCATGTGTGAGAAAAAGAAAGAGAGAGAAAAAAACCACATGGTTAAATCTTTCATACACATAGATCAGTGTATGTGTCATACACAAATATTGAACAATGTATCAAAAGAATCCTAGATGCATTCTTGTTTGAGCAAATGCCCATAATTTATATTATAAAAATATATTTCAAATGAAGAAAAACAGATGCACAAATAAGGAGCTCATTTGCATTTTGTTTCTTACTACCAGTTGATAGGAGCAGGCCCAAAAAATCAAAATATTTGCAATGGCGCATTGAAGCTTCTCCATTTCATTCACACATACAAAAAGGGTAGGGCTTCACTCATCATATTGCAACTGAAATGTTGATGTTTTGATGTCTATTGAATTAAACTATACTAACAAACCCAGTGACAATGATTCTGAATGTTTCCTTGGATTTTTTTTTAATCCTGCAGTTTGATTCCAGTACAATATATACATTGCTAAAAATGTGAGAACTACAGAAGATATTTGCTGGACGAGGCCAGAGCCTGCTAAATTCAGCATCCTTTTCCTCAGTGGTATAAAGGAATACAGAGATAGCTTTGAACAAAGTAAAATGGCATCCATTACCAAAATACTATTTTAGCCCTGAAAAGTAGCAATGAGAAAGAAACTCAAGTATAACCTACCTCAATTCTTTTGAATATAAAAGGGAGGGAAAATGAATCTCTGTCAGGCTTTCAAGATTTTTTTATTATGCTGTATAACAAAAAATGCATTAGTATCTGTTTTCGGGCCCAGCCTACTTTAAAAAGCTGAGGTACCTCTTGGATACCCCAGCACCAGAAACTCTTGAAGGCTATAGTACCCATGTGTTTCCTTTTTCTAAGGCAAGTGATAACTTTGCTTGTTATATAGGTTCCAAACATGAAATACATATAATTTGCATAACCGGCTGTCATCATGTTTCATAACTTTTTCTAAATTCTATTTAGTAACACTAGAGTAAAGATTATCCGATCCAAGGATAACTTCCAAGTTATCTGTTCTAAGTTAACTATCATATGTCTGAATTTGAAGGGGCAAACTTGACTTAGAGCACTCCTGGCTATATGCAGCACACCTACCAGCAAATAAATTCAAATGGCAACAGCTGTAGAATCCTGGAGTGGGGGGATATGTTTGGTTTGAAGGAATCTAGATCAGGGGTCTTCAAACTTGGCCTTTTTATGACTTGTGGACTTCAACTCCCAGAATTCCTCAGCCAGGCATGCTGGCTGAGGAATTCTGGGAGTTAAAGTCCACAAGTCATAAAAGGGCCAAGTTCAAAGACCTCTGATCTAGATGAATATGAACACCTGAATCACCTTTTATCTTTCATACTTGAGTTGCTGTCCCACTCTAGTAATTAGCAGTGGCAGGATCTTACCTATCTTGACCAAGTCTTTAAAAACCTAAAATGATCAAGCAATTCCAGGATTATCAGCTAGACTGAGTATATGAAAAACCACCATAGAATCAAGCAATGGCACATTGCCTCCATAGTGTTGCCAAGTTAGTAACATGGATGAGGAATGGAGCTCATATAGAAGGAATCTTTGGCAGTAAGTAGTAGTAACTATGCAATATTAGCTGATTTTGGTAGGGCTAAGGGAAATAATATTCTGGACAGAGGCAGTGGGAATTCCCTTTTATATGGTTGTAAAAGACCACTGCATCAATATGTCCATGAAGTGATTAGGAGTCAAGTTTGACTTGAAGGTAGATTGACCTTTATTATTTCTTTATCTCTTTTCAGCTCTATCTCTGACTCATTGACCCAACATATCATTTGCAGTGCTAATTGGAAACTGCTTCTTTCTATATGAGGTGCTACTGGATATTTCTTGCTTGTTTCTACATGTGGCATTGAACATTAGCCTCACAAGCTCAGTTCTTTGCTCCACAGATGTTTTATATCATATGAGATTTCTCCTTCTGTTTTTTTTTTTTTTTTTTTTTTTAGTAATGTAGTATTTTTTCTTATTCATTCTTAACTATTGTTCTCAGGCTAATGTTTCCCACTTGAAGAAATGTTGGGGGAAGAGAGTGCAATAATTTGCAACAGGAAACATTTTGAGAATTATAGCTTCATATAATCCAGAGGGTACCAAAATGCTGCTAAATATACTTATTTGCCATAGCGGGGTTATATATTTGAATGGATAAGTTCAGAACTGCATCTATTTTGCTTCATTTCAAGTTATATTTTGAAACCCTTTCCCGATCACTACTGTTTTCTATTCCAACTGCCATCATTATTCAACCATGGAATGAAATCAAGGATTTGTAAAATAGCAATGTGAGAAACAATGCTCTCCAAGGTAAAGTATTTTTCAAAAACACAACAAAGCAGAACTCAAATTAACACTCAGTTTTACCTTGTAATATATGCACCTTACCTCAAAATTATCAAACTTATAATAGTTTTTAATTATATGAAAACAAAATTATGTTTCATAATTTTACATTATCATTCTTTTTATGGTTGGTTCTGGTGTTCCTACCATTTTTTTAATCTAAGTTCATTTTAATAAACCATACAATATGTCTTGACAATATATGGGATCCATGTATAATATCGATAAATATATATGAGATTCTTTCATGGAAGCTACTTTCATAGAATTGAAAGTAAATAAATCACTGAAGAAAAAAAATACACAGTTTTATTTGCATGGTTCAGATCTGAAGTTGGAGAGCCTTTACTGCATTTTACATCCAAGCTCTAAGCTATAGAAGTTGCAAAAAGAATGGATGAGAAGGCAATCTGCCTGAAATCTTATTGATCTTCAAATTTGATTGAGCTTATCTGACTGACTCAGCCCATTTGTCCTCTTCTCCTGCTACTTCATGAACAAAGCTACATGCTTATTAGAAGATGATAGCTAACTCAGGAATATCATTTTGATCACAGGACTACAATAAGCTGATTTATCTTTGAAAGCAAATCTGTGGTTGTTAACTTATCACATCCCTCTGCTCTCCTGTTACTTGGGTAAAATGAGTGTAAAGCTAATCTATTCAGTGCAACATATACTTTCCTGATTATTCTGTTTCATCCAGTTTCCCAATCATTTTTGAAGTATGATGGTTGCATAAATTTGGGATTAAACTTTCTTAACTATTGATTTTTTTTATCACTGCTTATGTTAGTACTCTCAACATACATACCCACCAAACACATATTTAGTTTTTGTAGAAATGTGGAAAAACTATTCATCTACCACAAACATTTACATTTCCTAACAACTGTTGCACTGGGTTCAAGTCTGCCAAATGAACTTATACTTTGGTTTTGTTTCCATAGTAACAGCACTTTTATTATATTACCTTATGCTAATCAGCATTTAATTTCAGTATGTTATTTTTAATAAGCTCATTATCAAGACAAGTCGATGTTCAGGGATACCAATTGCTTCCTTGGAGTTAGAAGAATATAGAGATAGTGGATTTAAACTTAAAGGATTAGTAGGGTTTGGTGACATCAACATTTTTGGCATCCCAGTCCAAACAAAGATTTCTCTCAGAAGTTTCATGTACATGAAGACAATGTAGGAGATAAGATAAAACCTCATGGAACATTATATGATAACCAAGGTGTCAAATACTAGTTTCCTCATCAGAATCTTCTTGATGTATCCTGAAAGTAAGAACTAGAATGTTGGCTGGAAAATTTTGAGAGTTGAAATCCACCCATTTTAAACCTGCAAAGATTGAGAAACACCAGACTAAAATCATTGGACAGTGCATCCAAGACCCAGCCCAAGCAAACATCCCAGAAGAATGCTATGGCTGATAATAATAAAACCTTCTAGGTTTTTCCACACCACATGCCCCCAGTTTTGTTTCTGGCATAAATCTTCAAACTAAAACCTCAGGAAAATTCTACCTGAGTTTATGGTAGCTGCCAGTTTAAAAAAATCCACTTTGAGATCACCAACACTAGCAAGGCCAAATATCAATTGGGATAGATCCATAATCCTTGGGATAGGTCAGAATCCCATGGGGGATTTTGAGCCATTCCTGATTCAGCACCTGCAGCATAAATGTTAAAATCCCTTGAGCCAAGAGACGTAAAATAAGTGCCGTATTAGAAATCACTCTGGCTAGCTCTGAAAGAAAGACTATTGCATAACAGAGTGAACAAGACACTGAATATTTTCACACAAACCTTTGTATCTAGATAATACACAAACACTCAAAATCAGCAGACTGTTGAATGGAGATTCTGCTCAGTATGATGGAGTTCCTATAGATACATTATTTTCCTACCCTCCAAACCTAGATTGCTGCATGATAGAGTGGTGGAATGTGCTGGGTCAGTGCCATCATTCAGGATTAAATCCTGGATAATTGATATTTTCATCTGCAACTAATATGGCATTAAAAAGCAGGACATTAGCTTGAACAATCTATGGTCCTGTTTCCTAAATTTCTTTGGCTAGACAGCAGTCTGAAAGAGAGGGAGGACAGCCAACAGACTATCCACCTTCTATTGCAGTGGTCAGGTTGCAATGTGCAATTGCAGTTTCCCCTGCCAGTTACTACTTTAGTGTTTCTTCCAGCCAAACTCTCACACCATCTGCCTAACATATTCTATAATTGCCAACAAAGCATTATATAGATCATTTCAATAAAAGCACTTTTATTTCAACCATGATGCTCAATGACACAAAGCAAGTCCAAATTAAGCTCTATTGATTTGATGCAAAGTGCATATTATTTTTAATTTATGAAACAATACAATCTGTAATAAATTCTTTCAGTGTTTTAATTTGGTGTTCTAGCATATGCTCTTTGCATTATTTTTTTAGTGCTGACTCCAAGTCTTGGAGAATCTTTAGAAAAAAAAGTTCTCAGTGTAGCAAACTTCCTCTTCATTAGTATGATTAAAATCAATATCACTTTCTCTCACTCTCTGGGCCCAATCCTTACAATAGGTGAAAGAGCAAGTATGAGGATGTTACTATTATATTGTTTGCAGATTTATGAGGTGCAGATGAATAGATGGTGACAGCAGGTCATTGACATCTAAGGCCTTATTCAATAGACACATGCAAGAAGCAGTCCCCACTGAACCATCATAGTGTGTATTGCTGAAAGTCTACTAAATATTTTTGAGTCTGAGCTTCCTTCACTCTAAAATCATTAGGTTTTTTTTTCTCCTGAAATTGAGGCAGTCTGGATTATCACCACCAATGCTGAGATAATTATAAGTCTGTTTAGCAATTCCTTTTGAAGTTTCAACTTGTGACATCCAAAGATGTGGACATGTTTGTACAATCACTTGTCATCTTGATCCCTGGCAACATGGTTTGTAAACTCTACCAGGAAAATTATTTGTGATGTCTCAGTCAATCATTAATGCCTCTCTGAGAGATAGCAAGGAGCTTGTTTTTATCTTTTGGAGATAGACAGTTATAGGTCATGCACTTATTATGGCAAAGTCAGAAAAAGTGATGAAGATGCAGTATATAATTTTGGTCCATTCCAATCAAGCTTCTAACAAGTTATATGAATGAGCCTTCCTTTGTTGGCCAGATGAAAGATCATTTTTTGGTGACTGACAGACAAAATGTAATGTTTGGGTTCTATTGTTTGTTATTCTTCTTCTGCAGGTCCCAGTGGCCCTTGGTACCATGACATTCTTCCAGATTCCCTAGAATCTGGGGACGAGATAAATATTTTTTTTTACAATGATTCGTGTTATTTGGTCCCTCAGTACAATTTTAAATAGTATGCTTGGATAGTTGCTTTATAACAACTTCCATTGTGTTACTACTGTTTTCATCTAATTACACCAAACCTATTCCACCTCGCATACACCAACAGTAACTGATTTTCCTCCATGTATCTTCATCTTTCTGGGTCTCTCACCTCTGGTGATCTTAAAAAAAGATCTGTGAGGTATATCTCATAGACAAAAGATTGAAAAAGCACCAAACCCAGATGGAGTAAAGCCTGTACTGAACAACTGGCCCCCATCATTGCATAGATTTTTAATAAATTATCGGAGGTGTGTGATGCCCCTTCTTTCTTTAAACCAGGGGTCTTCAAACTTGGCCCTTTTACAACTTGTGGACTTCAACTCCCAGAATTTCTCAGTCAGCATGCCTAGCTGAGGAATTCTGAAAGTAGAAGTCCACAAGTCATCAAAGGGCCAAGTTTGAAGACCCCTGCTTTATCATCATCCCATTTCTTAAGAAATCCTCCATCAGGAGCTGAATGGCTATAGGTCAGTTGCTTTGACATCTGTAGTTATGAAGACCTTTGAGAGGTTAATGCTTATTCAAGTCATCATTTCCAGGTCATATCTTTTTGTCAGGCTAATTTTGATATACATACATACACACATACATACATACATACATACATATATTCAAAAGATAAAAACGAGCACCAGGAGGTAAAACGATTAAATGTTTAATAAATAGATAACCTAGCTTTCGATGGCTGTATTGCTGCCATCATCGTCAGGGTGTTAAAAGCCAGAGGGTGGGGGAGCTTGTTTATAAGCACAAATGCGCCTGCACACGGCTCATAGACCTCGTTATGGGGCCCGGTCGATTGATCCTCTCATCACTCATGTCAGAAGTATTTCTGAGTTCTAGGTTCTTGCAGCTGATTACTTCTCTGTTGCGTGAGGCTCCTAGGCTGGGAGGCGAGCATTCCATGTCACTTCGCACCAGAGTAACCTGTGTAACTGCAGACCGATCCTGCGATGAAATCCCGGATCCGGCTATCTCCCTCCCCCGTGTCCAATGTATCACTCTCAGGGGGCATGCCACCCCATCCATGCTCCCATCATCCCCTATAGCCCCCAACCCGCCACCCTTCCATGAGTGGGATGCACAGCAGTTCGTTGGGATCTCCATTCCTGTCAGTTTGGCATCTGATTCAACTCTCCCCTCGGAGGAAATTCCAACTGCGGTCTTCGCGCGTGCACCCTCACGCTTCCACCGTGCTACTTGGGAACGCATGATGGGACCCTTAATGGGGCGGTTGCAGTTATCATCCACTCCAGGGGTTCCGATGTTCAAACAGGCATCCAAGCCAGGTACAATAAGAGAATCCTCCGGAACGCAAGCACCAAAATCGCCACGAGGAGAGCTGTCTTGTTTCACCTCAAGAGTGGAGGGGAGGAGTGCTCTATACCGTTCAGTAGGTCAGACGCAATATCGAAGAGGGGGAGGGGGAAGGGGAGGAGTGTTCGGAGCATCCAGGGCACCAGGGGGTGAGTTGCTGTTGTCAACGAATTCTTCGTTCATCAATGGGTGTGGCAGGAATTGCTAATAGCCGGGGGGACTCCGGATGGTAGGATCGCCCTTACCTCGTTGTCTATCTCTTCGTTGGGACAATCGAGATTGCAAACAGTGGGGTGCTTCCTCCGTCTGGAACAAATGTGTGCCTCCCAAGCTTTCATGACCTGGTGTGCAGGATGTAACTCCACACATCGATTAATAGACTTACAGTCCGAGAACCAAGCCTCTTTGAGGAGTCTGCCACTCTTGGAGGCATCACTAGCAATAACCTGCACCCCACTGAAATCAAACTTGTGTCCAAGCTCTACCATGTGAGTGAGGATCTGCGAATAGTGCTCCCCTCTTTTTATTGCCAGCTTGTGTTCCTGTATTCTTGTCCTTACTCTTTTAGAGGTTTCTCCCACGTAATTACCTGGGCAATCCATACAATGGATTCTATAGATCACCCCAGATTTCTCAGTAACGGGGAGTGGATCTTTCAACCTCATGATACAGGAACGCAATGTGCAGTCCGGTCTATGTGCCACCCTTATTCCATAGGGTGACAATAGCCTAGCCGTGGCTTCAGAAACGTTACTGACATAGGGGAGAGTAATACGTGTAGTCTGTGGAAGTAGCTCCCCAATAGGTGGGTTATGGGGAGGTCTGGATAGAGCACGGTGGCACCTGATGAATTTATTGGGGTATCCATTACGTCTACAGGTGTGGAACAGGTATTTCCTTTCTTCAGCCTTAGCTTTGGCCATGCTGCAGTGTGAGTCAGCTCTTTTAAAAAGGGTTCTAATACAGCTGACTTTGTGGGCCACCGGGTGGTTGCCGTTAAAATGCAAGATCCTATCGGTGTGCGTGGGCTTGCGGTAGATCCTAGTAGCAAGGGTCCCATCAGGCTGGCGATGGACCAAAACGTCAAGGAACGCCAGCCTGCCTTGATGTTCCTCCTCCTCCGTAAACTGCAAGTCCACACACACCGAATTAAGTATGCCCACAAAGTCAGCCTTCTGACTCTTTTTGATGACAACAAAGGAGTCATCAACATAGCGGGCCCAGAATTTGGGACAATACTGAGCCATCGCTACTTGTTCTATCCACTGCAATACAGCCTCGGCAATAACGCTGGAAATGGGTGACCCCATGGGAGTACCCTTTATTTGCTCATAGGTGTTACCCTGAAACGTGAAGTAGGTCTTGAGGCATAAGCCCAAAAGGTCCACAAAATCTTCCGGGCAAAGGGAATCCTGGTGTTGTCCTAAGCCCCTGTGACTCAAAAGATCTTTAACGGTTGCAAGGGCTAGGTCCTGTGGGATAGAGGTGAAGAGGGAGACGACATCAAAGGATACCATCACCTTGTCATTCTCTATCCTTAAGGACCTAATCTTGTCCAGGAATTCCTCTGCCGATCTTACCACCATCTGGCTATCAGCGACCAAGTGGCCGATACGAAGACTCAGCCGCTTAGCCAAACCAGACATGGGGGTACCCCTAAAAGATACTATGGGGCGGAGGGGAACCCCTTCTTTGTGCACTTTGGGTAGCCCATAGAATCTAGCGGCCGCCGTGTCGCTAGGGCGTATCCTCAAAAGGGTTACGTCATCTAATCTTCTACCTCATTTCAGGGCGTTGAGCGTCTTATTGACTCGATTTTTAAGGGTCACCATGGGGTCCCCACTCACAATCCTGTAGGCCGTAGTGTCCTCAAGCAACCCCGACGCCTTACTGATGTAATGTGCTCTATCCATGACAACCGTAGCTCTCCCATTGTCAGCTGGCAATATGAGGGTTGCGTCATCCTTCTTGAGCTGGGCAAGTGCTTCCAACTCATTCCTCGATAGAGCTTGGTGGGGTCAATGATTCATAAGTAATCCCACTACACGGTGTCTGATGTCATCTCCAACCTCCACCATACCAACACTGTGTAACGTTGGTTCTAGCGCCGCCATAAAATCCAACGCGCGAGCATCCGTTAAGTTGTGTCCCACATCCCATATATATATATATATATATATATATATATATATATATATATATATATATATATATATATCTTTAATAATTTTGAATATTGAGACTTCCGGTGGATAGCGTCCATGATGGCGGCTACTCTGTAGCCATCCTCCTGGGAGAGCGTGAGAACCACGGAGGGCAGCAGATATCAGCTGTCCCGCGGCTCGAAATCTCCCTCCCGGGTGAAGGGGGGGAGAAGAGAATCACCCAAATAGAGGTAGAGCCTCTTAAACCCCCCAGGAATTTTTCTCTTGGGGGGTGAAAAGAGAGCTCCCTCGGAGTTCGGGTTGCTTCCGCCTCCCAGCTGTCTTTGATCCTTTGGGAACAAAGCAAAATGCTGCTACCATCTCCGTGCTTAAAGAAACTTGGTGAGTTACTTTTAAAGCGGACAGAGCTGGGTAAAGGATTGAATTCATTGGTTTTTATTTGATTTTTAGTTTAGGTTGATCTTTTTTCTTTTTTTTTTCTTTGTTTGTGTGGAGAGTGAAAGTAAAATGGCGATTTGAAAGTTTTTTTTTTCCGGAAAAAAGTGAGTTAAACGGAACGTTATGGACTACATAGTTTTCTTTTAAACTTTTTTCCTTTTTTAAAAGGTGGATTTGAGATTCTTTAAACTCTCCTTTGTTTTTTTATTTTTTTGGAGGATATTTTTTATTGCTTTTTTTTTAAGAAGGAAAAAAGAAGAAACAAGATCTTTTGTTTTTTTTTAAATGGCTTCAAAGAGGCAAGCAGCTTCTACAGTTCCTAAGGTGGCTTCTTCTCCTGCGATTCTACCAGCACAACAACCTAAAGCTACACCACCACCCTCTCCTCCTTTGCCAACAATAACGGTACAAGATATGAAAGATATAATGGGAAATGCTGTATCTCAAATCAGAGAGGAAATGAAGGAGCTTTTGGAGCAGAATAATACTATTCTGAGGCAAGACATAATTATGGCATTAACAGGACTTGCTTCTGTGGTTGAGAAGCTAGACTCTAGAGTGGAAGAGGTTGCAGACAAGGTTGACATTCTCGAAGATAAGTTTGAAGGCATGGAAAAAAAGATGGAAATTTCACAAGATGATATTGTCATGTCTCAGTACAGGGAAATGGAACATGCTTTAAGAATCAGGGGGCTGAAAGAGGACATGCAGCAGGACCTGACAGAGATTGTGGTAAATGACTTTGCTGTTATTTTGAATAGAGAGAAAGAAGAGATATTTAGAGAAGTTGAAAAAATTTACAGAGTCAACTCTTGGGTCGCAAAACAAAAAAATTTACCAAAGATGTGGTGATTTATTTTGCAAAGAGATCTCTGCGTAATGAAATCATACAAGCTTTCTATAATAAGAGGTTTCAGATTGCTGCTCAAGATGTTATTATTTTAAAGGAGATCCCATCTAAAATTTTAAGAAAGAGAAAAGACTTTGCCTTTTTAGCTAATGAGCTTAAAAAAAGAATGATGCCATTTAGATGGGAGATTCCGATGGGTATTGTTGTGAGCCATGCGGGGACGCGTTATAGACTTAACACAGTTACTAAAGCAAAGGAGTTTTATAGTTCGGTCCTGGGAGCAGGCTCACCATCACCTATGATGCAGAAAGGTCTGGATGGTAAAGAGGTGGAACAGCAGTCTGAAGGATTAGGTGTGATGGTCGCTGGAAAGTTACAGGCGGAGTGGTCGCGACAAACAGAGATCAAAGAGCAAAGAATGACCCGTGCAGCACATAGACGTAAGGAAAAGGAACAACAGAAGAAAGAAGTTAAAGAATCTCTTCAAGAAATTGCTTCACTGCCGGTGGGAGGAGCAAGACCCAAGAGTTCTGCAGCATATTCTTCAATGGCAGATCTTCAAGCAGTCTTCTCCAGGCTTCTGGTTAAGGGAGATGGTAACGCTCCTGACCTGGAATGCTAATGGCCTTAATTCCCCCCAAAAGAGAAAGAAAATCTTTCATTACTTAAAGCAACACAATAATGATATTATTTGTTTGCAGGAAACACATATTACACCTAAAGATCAAAAATACTTAGTTAATGCTCGCTTCGGATCTCATTTTGTATCTTCTGCTCCTGGGAAAAAAGGGGGAGTAGTTATTTATGTTAAGCAAAACTTATCAGCCTGTTTGGTAGAATCTGATCTTCAAGTTGCCTTATATGGTAAGAAAGTACTTATAGTGGGATTGTACACATCAAATCAACAACAGGAACAATTTTATAGATTGCTACACCAGAAATTAACTTTGTTGGATTATAGATCTGTTATATTAATGGGAGACTGGAATGGTGTGTTAGATACTCAAAGAGACAAAAAAGGATCTTCTACTTCTTTCAAACAGGCTAAATTACCTAAAGCCTTTTTTGAATTGAAAGAGGACTGGGAGCTGAGAGATTGTTGGCGTGAACGTAATCAGGAGGAGAGAGACTTTACTTTCTTTTCAGATAGACACCAATCTTTTTCAAGAATTGACTTTTTCTTGATCACAACTGACTTATATTTTAGGGTAAAGAATGTTAAAAATTTTCCTAGGACACTGACGGACCATAGTCCAGTTTGGATGGAGTTGGTTGATGAAAAAGAGGAGAGGAGATCGTGGAGGATGAATGAAAACTTATTTAGACAAGAAAAGAATGTCCAAAAATTAAAGGAGCATTTAAAGGATTATTTTGTTTTAAATATGCATAAAGGAACTTCAATGTCAATGATATGGGATGCAGGTAAAGCCTTCATGCGTGGGATTTTGATACAAATGAATAGTGCTCAGAGACAAAAGCAGATTCAGAAACGTAAGGATTTAGAAGACGAGATTAAACTAAAAGAAAAATCTCTGATTCTAAATCCCACAGATGAAAAGGTTAAAGAATCTATAAAATTGCTCAAAACACAATTTAATATGTTGATGGCTGATCAAACCGCGACTAATTTATTGTATATGAAACAAAATACATTTTGTAATGCCAACAAACCAGGGAGATGGTTGGCTTACCAATTGAGAAAGAAACAGAGACAGAGAATTATAGACAAAATAAATTATAATGGTAAATTGGTGTATCAGAAGGAGTTGATTAAGAAATCTTTTTTAGATTATTATCAAAAACTATATAAGAGTACTAACGTATAAACTTTAGATATAAATAATTATTTAAGTGAAGCCAACTTCCCCAAATTAACAGAAGATCAGAAACAAGAGATTAATGGTTTAATTACTAGTGAGGAAATTGTGACAGTGATTAAGGAATTAAAATTAGGTAAAGCACCGGGTACGGATGGCCTGACATCTATTTATTATAAAACTTTGTTAGAAGAGATGATTCAACCTTTATGTGAGCTTTTTAATAATATATTACAGGGTTTAGAGACTCCTCCGTCATGGGGCAGAGTCTTTATATCTTTAATTCCAAAAGAAGATCAAGATCTTACTTTACCAAAGAATTATAGACCTATATCTCTTTTAAATGTAGATTATAAGATTTTTGCGAAAATCTTAGCCAATAGGCTCATGAGGGTTTTGCATCATGTCAAACACACAGACCAAACAGGTTTTATAACTGGAAGGTATATGAAGAATAATGTCAGACAAATCATTAATTTATTAGAATATTTAGATAAAAATAATCAAGTTTCTGCAGGATTGATATTTTTAGATGCTGAAAAAGCTTTTGATCAATTGAATTGGCAATTTATGTTAAGATTAATTGAGAAAATGAATTTTGGAGGAAAAATTTTACAAGCTCTTGGTGTTATTTATCAAAAACAAACGGCACAACTTATAGTCAATGGGGGTTTGTCAGAGGTTTTTATAATAGAAAAAGGGACTAGACAGGGATGTCCATTGTCACCACTGCTGTTTGTTTTAACTTTGGAAATATTGCTGATTAAAATTCGAGAATCACAGCAAATAAAAGGAATAGAAGTCAATAAAAAAGAATATAAATTAAGAGCCTTTGCAGATGACTTGGTGGTTACCTTATCACAACCTATTCATTCTGTAGTAGAGTTACTACAATTGATACATCAATATGGACGGGTTTCGGGTTTTAAAATTAACAATAATAAGACTAAAATATTACCCAAAAATATGACCAATCTTGATAAGCAGACTTTGGTTAATTTGACAGATTTTGAGGTTGTTGATAAGGTAAAATATTTGGGGGTTACTTTATCTGTCTCTAATGCAAAATTGTATAAAAATAATTATGAAAAGCTGTGGGTCAAGATACAAAGAGATTTGAAAAATTGGGAGAAGTTGCAATTATCTCTTTTGGGAAGAATTGCAGTGATTAAAATGAATGTTCTGCCAAAGTTTCTTTTTTTATTTCAAATGATACCTATTTTAAAGAACGAGGTTAATTTAAATGAATGGCAGAAAGGTATCAACAAATTTATCTGGGCAGGGAAAAAACCAAGAGTAAAACTTAAAATTATACAAGATACTCGTGAGAGAGGTGAACTCAAGGTACCGAACTTGAAATTGTATTATGATGCTGTGGTTTTAACATTAATTAGTAATTGGGTTAACTTAACAAATGTAGAAATACTCCTCTTGGAGGGTTGGGATTTACTTTTTGGATGGCATGCCTATTTAATTTTTAATAAAAAGGTTGACAGGGTTTTTAAATCTCATATTTTAAGGATTTCTTTACTTCGGGTTTGGAGGAAATATTATAGAACTGATTCTAAAATTCCATTATGGGCCATACCATGGCATGCGATAGAGGGGATAAGGAGAGGAGTTAAGATGGATAGTGTTTCTTATGCACAATTACTTAGATGGGATGGTAAAAATTGGCAGTTAAAATCTTTGGAAGATTTAGCACAAGAAAATATTATATATTCATGGTTTCAGTACAGACAAATTGTGGATAGATGGAAGGTAGATTGTAATGTGGGTTTGCTTAGAGAAGATGAGAATTTTTTTAAACAAGTAAAAGATCAAAGACGAACTCACATTAAGAGAATTTATGGGGTGTTAGTAGAATTGGATTCAGAAGCAGAATTAGTTAAAGAATGTATGATTAAATGGGCACAAAATTTTGGTGAACCAGTTTTATTAGATACTTGGGAAACTATTTGGGTGAGAAATGTTAAATTTACACAAGCCCAGAATTTAAGGGAGAATTTTTATAAAATGTTTTACAGATGGCACCTTGATCCACAAAAAATGTCTCGTATGTATCCTGACTTACAGCCTAAATGTTGGAGATGTGGATGTTTGGATGCTACTTATTATCATATCTGGTGGTCGTGTAAAAATATAAAAGCCTTTTGGATTAAGATATGGTGGAATATTCAAAGAATTTTTAGAAGGAGGGTAAAATTTACCCCACAATTGTTTTTGTTAGGTATCGTTATTGATTGTGATACTAAGGAGATTACATTGATGTTAAATTTAATTACAGCCGCAAGGTTGTTAGTAGGGCAATGTTGGAAGAAGGAATCTTTGCCTACTTTGCAAGAGTGGTTTCTTAAAGTTTCTTATTTGGCAGAAATGGCAAAGATTTCGGCTTTCTTGAAGGATCAATCGCAAGAGAAGTATGTTGCGGTATGGAAAAAATGGATAGATTTTATACAATATAAGTTGGATATAAAAAAATATTACTTAGTTTTTTAACAATTTATATTTAAAATGGAATATTTTGGGTTTTTTTCTTTTTTTGTTCTTCTTTTTTCCTTTTTTTAAATTCTTTTCCTTTCTAAACATTTATTTTTTGTATTCATGTTTTTTTATATATATATACTATTGTTAATTATTTTATAATTTTTCTAATTAATGTATTTAGATTTCTAACTAATGTTAGATTCATTTATGGTTTATATCTTTTTAAAGATTTTTTGATGAAATTTTAATTAAGCCTATATTCAGCTCTGGGAAAGTCGGGGGAGGGAATGGGAGGGTTGGGGAGGTTGGGGGGAAGATTGTTTTGTTTTTGTAAAATTTCAAAAATTTAATAAAAATTAATAATTTTGAATATTGGAATCCCAGGTATGGACATTTAAAGTCAATCAGATAAAAATAAAGAGCTCTGGGATGTAAGATAAAAGGCTTTTTTTATCAATTGCTGAGCTTTCGTTAACAACCTGTTAACATCATCAGAGCAAAGGGCTAAATGAGAAGGGGGAGTATGTGCATAAATTTATAACAAACAAATGCATAACAAACGAACACACAAACATTCCAAATAACCATACCCAACAAAACACACACACACAGCAACCCTACACCAAACAAACTATACAATCCAAGAGGCTGGCTAAAAGGCACACTGGATCTACGCACCAAACAGCTGACAAGCCTGACTTTTAAAATAGTCTTGAGACTGACTACTCTATGCCTTTAAGAGCTTCTTAAGCACATTATGTGCACATGCCTCAGTGCAACTGTTTTTTAACTGTTATGTAAATTTATACACATACTCCCCCCTGTATGTTGGTCTTTGGTTACTCGGGTTTTCTCCCGCATCAAATTGGAAGTGTCTTGGCAATTGGCATCATTAGCCACTTTAAACCCCTCCAATCCATACATGAAGCAAACTGACACCCACCATGGAGATGAGGCATGACCATGAACGTGAAGCCAAACAATAGCAATGCTCACCATCTCACATTTCCCTGCAACTCAGATTAACCTAAGCACAACAAAGCCCCCACCCAAACAGAACATTCCCCCAACCAGTCAGAGCACTGCCAACCCCCCATCCAATCAGAGCACAGCCAAGCTCCTAACCAATCAGAACACACCTCCATCCAATCAAAACACAGCCAAGCTCTCATCCAATCAGTTCATACTCCCACTGGCAGTTAAAAGGAAGAAACAGCTACGATCACACATTGCTCCCAGAAGCACGAAGACGAAAACACCAGCCTGAAGATGACGAATGAGACTTCGTCGAAATGTTGCCAAGACACTTCCAATTTGACATGGGAGAAAACCCGAAGACCTACATACAAATACCCGCGAAAACCTCAGAAAACAAACATATATATATATATATATATATATATATATATATATATATATATATATATATATATATATTATTCTTCAGGTTTCCTTGCCTCAAATTCCTCAAATTATTTAAATCCAATCAAATGTTGTTGTTTTTTTTATTTTTAACTTCAGGTGGATTTTCCATTTTGGTCTTCCCATCTTAATTGCTTTATTCGTTCCAATTTTCAAGCCCAATTCTTCATACATTAGCTGCTTTGTTTGAGCTAATGTTTCTGTTGGAATAGTATGGATAGCTTTGTTCACATTCTTCAATAATTTAGCCAAATGTCTCTTACTAACTTGATTCCATTTTGGCAATCAAATTTTTCCATGATTTTTCATCTGAGTCTTAATCTTCTCAGCTATTACTGTTATTATTATTGTTATTATTTATTATGTTGCTTTGTACAATGAGACCTTCTCTACTGGAGACAAATTCCTTGTATGTCTAATCACACATGGACAAATAAAGTTTTCAATTCAATTTAATTCAACTCAACTCATTCAATTCAATTCAAATAATATTCCTTTGGATTGATTTCCACATTAGAATATTTCTCTGGATTTCCATACTAAAATAATATCTAGGATGGTGTTTTATTGGCTTTGGCTAATGTAGCAACTGCACTCTTTCTTAGAAAGAAATGACCTTAAAACAGTGGCACACACACTAATAAGTCCTAACCTTGGTTATTGTAATGTGCTGAACATGGATCTGCCTTTGTAAGTCCATCAGTATAAAAATTTGCTGGCAGAGTGATCTCTAGGAGACTCAGAAGCCATAATGAACCTAAGTCAAAATAGCTGCATTTCATTTTAGGGCAAATTATAGAGTGCTAGGTTTTATAGAAAAATTACTTGTATTATACAATTTGTAGGTCATCTGGAGAGGCATCCCTTGTGGACCTGTATGATGATTGCTCAGAGTCAAAGTTTTCTATAATGACAGCTGATTGTATTTATTTTTTTTAATTTTTTTTATTGATTTTTAACTATAACAATCTCCAGTGCCTGATGTACAGCGTGTTGTCTTGGTTTATATTTTGACAAGAAAAAAGGACAATAATAATTAATAAACTATCAATAATAATTTTTTTAAAAAAAACAAGTTTTATTAGTTTTTTTTCATTTTACAAACAAGTGCTTAAGAATCCATATGGTGGCGGGTAGTCAATTGTCCCAAAAAAAGTCATACTCATATAGTTCAGATTAAATCATTAGAAACCTCCTTTCTATTCCCTCTAATAATATATTGTATTCAAATTAATGTATTTCAATACAACTAAGTCAATCAAAACAATCATCAATAGCATTTCATCTAAATAAGTCCAAATCCTGTATTAAGCTTTACTATTTCAATTGCTATATTCCATATTGCTAATGAAATACATAATTAACACTTCAGGTGTGTCTCCATTCCCTTTTTCCTTAACATAATCAATAATCATATATTAATATCATTTTTTCTTTTTTTATTCTTCTTCCATTACAAAATAAATATCATTTCTAATAGCAAAAATATTAGTTCAAAAAAGAAAAGAGAGAGAAAACAAAAAACAAAACCAAAAAGGAAAAAAAAATACCTTTCTACTCTATTATACTTTATAATCTATCAATCCCTCAATATCTGTGTCAAACTCCTTTAACCCCCTCCCAAAATTACTATATCCACAACAAATATGTTTATACATAGACAAACATCTTCTTATTAAATTCAAATCTTTAATTGATTTTTATTCAATCTAACATCTTATTTAACTGTCTTAAACCATAAATCAATCCATATCTAATAAGCCTTTTAAACCTGTTATATAGAGCCGTGAGTCACACTCTTAAATCTTATTCTAGCTTTCTTTTTATGCCAGGCAGGTTTCCATAGCAACACCTCTATATTAATGGACAAGTCACTTTTTGTGCCTAGTAGTATCCTTTTGGTCAAACAAAAGCATCCCCTTTTCTGTTTTAGGGACCTAGCTCCTTTGTAAATAATCCCTTGTTGTTTTAAAGAGTCAAGTCTCCACATTTGAAACTGTTGAATAACAGACTCAGTTATGTCCAACTTTGTAGTTAATAGTTGCTTATCCAAGCTACCATGGTACTCGGTTAGTTGAGCTTGTTTATCCATTTCTGTTGGTTTTGGAATTGTAAGTGGTTTAATTACAGTCCTTTTTAGTTCCTCGGAGATCTCATCAGAATGCATATGAAGTAAAGTGAAAACTTCTTTAATCTTAGTTGGTTCCGCTTCTGTTGTTTTTTGGTCTATAGAATGCGCAGATAGAGTCTGGGGGTCAATTTGTAGATTCAAAACAGAATTTCTATTTCTTATTGCTATAGTGCACTCTTTTATTTGCAAACATATTTCGTCAGTAGCTCCATAAAGTTTTTCCAGTATGAGTTTATAGTCAAGTTGAACATAGGGTTTCTCCATTTCAAAAATAATTAGAAACAGTCTGTATCTTTTAGTAGAGGCTGTGTTGTAGGAACATTTAATCAGTATTCACCCCCAAAAATACAGCTGTTAAGTTTCTTTGTCTTTTCCCTTTTATGGTAATCTGAAGGTCAAAATCAGTCTCACTATCAGAAAAAGAAACAGTTGCAATTTTGACTTTTTCCAAAAGGTGTCCTCAGTAAAATATAAAATCTCCTCCCAAACACCAGGAATAACATTAACAAGATCAGAAAACACACAAAAAGGAGAAGTCCAGTAGTAAATTCAATATTATTTTTTTTCCCAAGACCCCAAAGGGAATAAAAAAAGAAAAAAAGTCACTTTAAATTAATTCCATTTAAGCTTCTTTTCCCACACTCACAAACACCACTTTCTTAGAGCAGGAAAATTATTTCAAAAGTGCTTTTTACAGGCACAAAAGAAAAAGGAGAAGCAAGAGAGGGGAAAAAAAAGTCTCACCTGGCTTAGCCATGGTGGTTCCTGTGCTTAGATGTTCTTCTGACTTCTAGTTACAGCGGCAAAGTGAACGGCCATTTTACTGGCCGGTCTTTCCACCATCGGCCCAAAGGAGCAATCTTGGGCCGTGGAAGAAGCTGCCACCCTCCTAGGGATGACGAGGACCCCCTTAATGGTAGCCGCACCTCCAGGGTGGCTTTTCGACCCGATTAAAGGTCTACCAGCAGCAGAGAATCAGATGGCGAAGAGAGCAGTCTCTTTGAACAGCTGCAAGCGCCGCGATCCAGAACAGGAAGTCAATATAATAATTAAATTTGATAATTCCATAATTAATATATTAATTAATGATATATTTCTTTAGTCAAAATATAATTCTTAATATTTTCAATATATAATTAGATATAGGCATTTTTATATTTATACAAATAATAATAATCTCTCTATATAACATTTTTTCAGCTTATATTATTCTCATAACATCATCTCATTAGTTCAGCATGCATCCTATTCTCATAATTTTTGTTTGCTTAAATTCCCTTATATTCAATCCAATTCTTACCAGTCATAATTTCTTCATATTAGTCATTTAACTGTCCAAATTTTCGCATTTAGGTACATCATCCCAATATTTTATGTCATGCATTATAAAATTATTTATAATGACAGCTGATCTCCTTGCTAACCTTTGAATGGTCCATGAAGATGCTTTAAATAGGCTTAATTGCTAATGGTTAAAATAATTTTATTGTCTATTTTGAATTGTTAAAGTAATATTTATAGTAATCTTAATTGATACTTTTTCTGTCACTACCTTGAAAAAAACAGTAGTTGAAGACATAAAATAATCATAATCATAAACACAGAAGTGCAGAGCCAGCAAGTTGTGTAGGCCCACCGCTAGTGCATGGACCTCAAGAAATACCTCAAGATGATACAAAACTGTAAGATGAAAATGTAACATGAAGTATATTCAGACAAATTCATAAACTTTGTACACTACCCTATTGTGTTCTGTAAAACAAGTTCTCAATTGAATGACTTTGACTATAAATTTGACAATCCTACTAGTAACAAATGAGTTTATTTCCTGGGGAAAATAAGAGACTTATTTGCCCAATAGGCTGTTCTGTCAAATAATAACTGTAAATATAGGCCTTTTATTGAAGCATATAGTCAGCAGTCAAGCAGAAAATGCACAGTATCTTCTATGTCTGAGGGGGAGGCTCCACCATATATGTGCAGTACATGTTCTCTCATAATATGGCAGTCAGTAAGCTCACCCATGTTTAGATTCCCATTGAATCTAATAACTCAAATCATGCTACAAAAGCTCCATTGAACTTACTGCAAGAAAGTTTTCATTACCAGTGATTTGAAAATTGATTTTAACTATGCTCAACAAAGTTATTTCACCTTACTAATGACATTTTAAATATTCCAAATGTAAATTAACAAAACCAGAGTACTTAGCTATAAATAACTGGAGATACCACTTCATTAACCTGTACTGCAGCATATCCTTATTGGTACTATGACTTGTCATCCGTAGTCAAATATCTAACTGTGGAATAGTCTTCCAATCAGAAAGAACAGAAACTGAATATTGATATGAATTACATACAGTATTCTTTATCTGCTTCTCCCTCTCTCTCTCTCTCTCTGTCCCTCTCCCTCTCCCTCTCCCTCTTCCTCTTTTCTCTCTCTCCCTCTCTCTGTTCTCTCTCTCTCTTTTATCTCTCTTTCTTTCTCTCTCTCTTCCCAATATAGTGGAATAAATGCAACACCTATGGTACTAATTCAACTATTTTGGGAATAAACCATATACTATTTCATACTGGAAATACATCATACACTATTTCTTTATTTTTTCTTTTACATACATTAATACCAGTATATAGAACTATGTTATATTCTTCCTCTACCCTGCTGTTCCTCTGGAATGTAAATTTTCATTGGAGCCAATGCTTTTCAGAAGGCATTTTCTTTTTTCTTTTTCTTTTTTATTATTTTTTTTTATTTTTTTCCATTTATACATCATACAAAATACAATTTTAAAATAAAATAAATTCATAACCATTGGTACCACCTGCCCATTCCCCCCAGGCCGCGTCCACCCTCTCTAAAATCTTCCCTACTTCCCTCCTCTCGCTCTCCTCCCCTCCTACTCTCTTCCCCTCCCCCTCTCCTCTTGCCATCCTACTTCCTCCCTACACCTCAGAAGACATTTTCTTAAGGTTTCTGAAATAATTGCTTTATTGCATGTCTGCTATGTAGTAAGAAGTCCACTCTACAGAATATTTATGCAGGGACAGGTGTGTAGACCAGTGGTTCTCAACCTTTCTAATGCCGCAACCCCATAATACAGTTCCCCATGTTGTGGTGACCCCCAACCACTTATACATCACCGGGTGCCAGGGGCGTGGCCAAAGAAAAGGGGGAAAAAATGGCGGACAGCCTTGTTTGGCAACCCCCGTGAAATGGTCGTTCAACCCCAAATGGGGTCCCGACCCGCAGGTTGAGAACCACTGGTGTAGACAAACACTTTTCACTAAAGATTTTAAAACAATACATTCCAGACCTAATATGAACCTCAAAAAAGGCACTCATAACTTCCCCCAAAAGAAGGTACATTTTACCAAGGAACAACACCATGAAGATTGGTCAATGGAAAACAGCAACGAAGGAGAAAATAGCAATCTTGGGTAAATAGCATTCAATGTGGAAACAGCCTTTGAAACAATAAACCTTGTTGAGGAAATCAGAATAAGCACATGGCAAACGTTCACAAAGTACTGAATAGAGAAATTACAATCAGTAGGATGTGGCAATGAACAGGAAAGTAGTAATCACTGGGGAAATCCCATTTGAAACAGTATTGAGAGAATAACAATGAACAATTCTAGTGACAGGACAGCATGTACAGTGAATACAGAGAAATGTTTAGGGAAGAGAGACAGCTGAATATATGATAATTTCTTTCTTTGGAGAGTGTTTATATGAAAGTTTATGGTAAGCAGGGGAAAGGATGTATTGACCCCCATCTTTAGCGCTAATATTTTGGTGTTCAATCAGACTGGTAGAGGTGGAGAAGAAAGACCACTGTGCCATTAACCTCCACTCTTCTTATCACAGGTGAGTGGGAAAGAGAGAAAAAAGCTCTTAGGAAATTGATAGAGAAAGAAGTAAATCCAGGGTTTTTTTTCTCATAGAACACCCAGAATGGAGTTCTAGCACCTTTTTTGGATGGAACCTTGTAGGGTAGGCAAGGCGGGTTGTATGACGTGTGTGAGTTCCGGCACCTTTTTTTTTTTTTTTTTTTTTTAAAAAAAGTACTGAGTAAATCTATATCAATAGCTTTTATTAGTGTTTCGGGGTGATAGTAAAAGGAAAGTAGTGAAAGAAAAGTTAGATATAACAAGTAAGAAATAAGGAAATAGTTCATTAATAGCTTAAATCATAAAAGGCAGCTCAGTCCAGGCTACAGAGACTACATCTTAATAAACTTTAATAAAGTTAATTTAAACTGGAGTATCTTGAACAAGTATTGGAAATTCTTATTGCAGTTTCCAATATTGTGTACCTTATCCCCAATTATGGCACTTTAAAATATATATATATAATGGTTCCTTGTTTGCCTCTTGCTATGAGGATTTCAGAGTTGCTTCAGTTCAGCAAGTTTCCTGAAGCTATGATTCACCTGGAACTGGAAATTCAGACCCATTCAAATGATAAGCAGTCTAATATCACTCCTTTCTTTAAATTGGGCCCAATTGTTTAGGCAAAATTGGTTGGCTCTTCCAGGTTGTGAAATGCACTCAACTGCTCAACAGGATCAGAAAGGCTGTGCTTTTGAAAGGAGGAAGTGAAAGCAATATACGGGATGATATTCAGTTCAGTTTTTGGATGATCATTTTTCTAGGGCTTTGACTGTGAAAGAATCCCAAGCAGGCCTCTGCAACTATGGGGTCACAGTGACTGGAGTTATGTCCAGGTCATTAAAGAGAGGTGACCTTTGGTTTTCTCTGAGATAAACATAGGCTTGCAAGCAGGGGAAGAGCTCTATGGTTTTTCCTTGAATGGCTTCAGCTAGAGATGGAACAAAACACCTCAAAACAAGATTTTTCTTCTAACTCGACAAAAAGTCAGGGATTTTATATTGCATAGATAATATCTGGATTTAGACAATCCATATTTGTTATCCTAACTTCCTTACGCATTCAAAGTGATCAGCACTGATGAAATCTGTAATTTTATACGTTTTTCTGCCTTTTCTGAATTTGGAGGGTTTATGTAACTTATGCCTTAGTCACTTTCCCTTTGGATTACAGTAATGAGCTCTGCATGGGCTTGCCTTGAAGAGTATTTGGGAAGCTGGAACAGGTCCAGAATGTAGCAGTGTAGCACCTATATTCGTATAATACTCTGCTCCATAAATTGCATTGGCTCCCAATGAGCATTCAAGTGTGATTCAATATGCTGAAGTCTTAGCTCAGGGGCTTAATGATGCTGTAGATGGTCTCTGCTCCAGAAGCCGGAGTACTAGCACTGCATGAGCTCCCATCACTTGCCTCATCTTCTTCCCACCTTGCAGTTGAAAGCATGTTCTATGTGAATAGATGAATAGGTACCACTTTGGTGGGAAGATGAGTTGGCGCTTCATGCAGGCAGTCAGATTCCTGCCAACTCTCTACACCTTCCTGGTTGCAATGGTCCACTGCGAGGCAGCTCCAGAGAAGGGAGAGGGGCCTTGGATAACACTGCAGGAAGAGACACTCATCTTTCTTTCTGGTGCAAATCTAGCTCGACCTCTTGTGGCACATCATGGGAAGCACATAAGCTTGTACCTGACAGAGCTGGTAAACAGGCAACCAAACTACTACTCTGCAATACCATTGTAGTCTCCAGGCTAATGTAACAATACCCTATGATAACAACAAAAACCTTCTCTGTTATAGACCCAGTGGAAGAGTATCCCTCTGAAAATTCAGATGACACCAATCCTATTGGTCTTTGGCAAGTCATTAGGGACCTTACTTTTCCCTCAGATATTTGAGCCAGGTGGTTAAGTGGGTTATTTCTCTGTGTGTGTGAATTGCAAACGATGCTTAGTTGCTTTAATTCTATTGATGTGTGTGTGTGTGTATGTGTGTGTGCGCACGCGCACACACGCAGGTTGGTGGATGGGTGATGTTAATTCTTTGTATGCTGCCCAGAATCATTATTATGATGTAGGCAACTATATAAATTCTATAAACATACAAAGAAAAAAAATCAATCAACTCTTTGCAGGATGTCTTATATGCTTGCTCAGGGGGACCATAACGTCTTTAGGCAGTATTTGTGTTATGCCTGAGCAAAAGATTACAACTATAAAGATACAGGGAGACAAGAGGAAGTAACAGGAGCATAGTCTCATATTTACTAGGAAGATTTTTCATCTACCATAAGTCTAAACTGGTGCAGTACTGGAAAACTATGTGAAGACCAGTTGAAAAGAAGAGGATTTCTGATCAGTTGGGGACTCATTACAAAATTCTCACTGAACAGTCATGTCAGTTCCATAAGAAAAGCCAGGATGCAAAGATGCAAAACTATGTCCGAGCAACAATTGAGCAGAAGGAGAGATCTTAGGCAAAGTAAAACTACTGTACTATTGACACGTGACGGTGAGCTTCGCTCTAGAGAAAGTGAGTCTCCCTTGGGCAGAACAGAATTTCTCCTTTCCCTGGGGAAATTAAATAAAAAGTTTCCTCCTGATCATTCCCAATTTTATGTGTGCTAATAGGGTAAAGGGCTTTGAAATGCTATGCTGAATATCATTAGTTTTTCTCCCCAAGCATGCCATTTGCTAGAGAGATGAAGATAAAATTTTATGCAGTGATCACATTATACTTTTTAGATCATTAGAAGAGACTGAATAAAACATACATATATGTTTAGCTATAAAACTAAGCTATGTTTAGATTTTTTAAAAAGATGTTTGCCCTTTCTTCTTGTGGGTAAAATATAGTTTTAATCATAGTTGCCAACAAATACTGTAATATAGAGGTAAATATGAGAGATCAGCACCAATATATATTTGTTCCTCCTCTACGACAATGCATAGAAAGTGGGATATACTTAAGTGTTCCTGATGTGTTTGTGTTTGTGTTTGTGTTTGTGTGTGTGTGTGTGTGATTGATATCACATTACTAAATGCCTCCTTAGAGATATTTTTTCGACCCTCTTTGTTGTGTTCACTCCTTCGACCACATGACTGAATCGTTGCCTATTGTTAGCCTCAGTTTTTGTACATTCTGGGAAAATGAGATGTGGTTGTGTGGTTTATGGCTTTTTAATCAGTGTTTGTGTGGCTTCATCTTGTGTTTCTAAGTGAGGCAACTACTGTAGGAGCAAGGCAATAAAGAAGGATAAGGGACAGGATTAAAGACATTTGAGGATAATGTCTGACACTTTCTTTTATGAAGTTTCGAAAGGTAAGTTTGAGTGCCATTTGGAAAGTTTTTAGAATGCAAATAAAGATGGGGCCAGGAGGTCAGCATTGGCTGGGATGCATAACACAATTCTTTGTCATTTCATTCATTTATTCATTCATTCATTAATTCATTCATTCATCATTCTGACAAGCAGCCTATCTCAACCAAATTACTCTGGGCAGCTTACAATAATAGGTGAGCACCAAAACACAGGATAAGCTGATGCAATGATTGTAATGTTTTTAATTGTAACTCAGTTTGGCCACTTCTTAAGTATAATGACAATCTTCATGATAGCATCTGAATCTTTCTTTTATTTTTTATTCTGCAAATAACATCCAGTTATCAAGGACGTGCTTAACGAGTACCATTAGCCTGATTCAGAGCTGATAAAAAAGTGAAAAACCAAATCCCAGTTTTATAAAACTATCCAAAGTAAAAGACAAATTTGAAATGAAATGCAACCTACATGTACACATGGTGTAAACAACTATACTAGTTGTTTTTTTTTCCTAAACAAACTAGGTAATGAATTTCTTTGTGAATGAAGGGAAAGTCCTCAGTAGCAGTTGGGCATGTCTCAGTCCTTTTGATTACTTCCAGAAGCATACAGTAAGACTGAAAAAATTATCAAAATAGACATTCTGGCCAGTAATAACTATTGTGGCCATAGCTTCAGAGCAGCTGGAGGATTCTATGGAGGACTCTATATACTTTGCACAATGCACCATACAAAAATAATGGACTCTTCAAGCTGAAATCTTTCTGTGTCCATGATTTATACATAATCTGTAATGTATTATGCATTTAGTTTCATGAAACTCATGGAGTCGTTTTTCTCCAATGTGTCAGCAGCAGCTTTGTATGTCCTCACCTGGAAGAAAAAATATACTAAAATCAGTAAGATTTGTTTTTTAAGCACATGTTATTTTTACAATCTGAGAGGTTAAATCTCTAGGGTCCTTGTTTCTGCATGAGGTCTGTCAGAGGCATCTCGCCTGGGGATGCTTCACAGATTTGAAAGCAGCTCTGGATCTCCCTGGTTCCGTGATGCCAGCAGTGCTGGAGAACTGAGACAATTTATTTTTGGCTCAGCTAAGGTGTAGTTGAAACTGCAATAAAGCTGATATTTCCTTTTGAAAGTATCTGAAAGCTTTGCTCTTTGATGACAACTTCTGAATAATCCTGGCTTCTAGGCTGTAGCCATTGTAGTGGGTGAGGGGTCCTTGGTACTCTCTGAACTTGATTGTTTTCTTCAAGAAAACAACCAAGCTCATAGACCAAGGACCCCTTATTTCAATCCTGAGCTACAAAATATACTCCTTTATTGATTGTAATATGTCCTTTCAGAGGAATAGTACTTGACAGCTTTCTGTATCCCACTCAGTAGCCTAAGAATTTGTTGATCAATTGAGGATATGGGTGGCATATAAACTTGATAGATGATAGATGATAGATAGATAGATAGATAGATAGATAGATAGATAGATGATAGATAGATAGATAGATAGATAGATAGATAGATAGATAGTGATAGCATTTAGACTTATATATTGCTTAAACTTATATACCACTTCATAGTCCTTTAAAGCCCTCTCTAAGCAGTTTACAGAGTCAGCATATTGCCCCCAACAATCTGGATCCTCATTTTACCAACCTCGGAAGGATGAAAGGCTGAGTCAACCTTGAACAAAGGTTCTGGCAGTTAGCAGAATAAGCCTGTAATACTGCATTCTAACCACTGTCCCACCATGGCTAGATAGATGATAGATAAATTCTGGTTTTTTTTTTCTACCTTCTCTTCATTCAGCAGCAGCGAGCTTTGTGCAAAGAGTCAGGTTGTTTGTACTGTGGGGTGTGTTTTTTTCATGGGGAACAGCCTTTTTAAACTATTTTTATTTCTACAGAATTTGTAGCAAGGAAGAGCAGTGATAGCACTACATCCTTCGCTCCTTTTTCTCACTGTTCTGAATTAATAGAGTCAAGGTAGCAGGAACAGCGGAAGCACTAAAAGTGCAAGACATCTGAGAATAATAGTTTTAGAGTTCTAAGAGTATAAAAACAGTTTGCTCCTTTAGGTCACAGACCAACCACTTGTCTGAAATGGTAGAGGATTTCCTGCTTGAGCAGACGGTTTGACCAGAAGAACTCCAAGGTCCTTTTCAACTCTGTAATTCTGGACAACCATCTGATCCAGCATTTTGTGATACATGATAGCCAACTGCATAGATTTGGGGAGATTATTTGCTGGGAGAGAAAGGATTAAGAGCTGTGGTGGCACAGTGGTTAGAATGCAATACTGCAGGCTACTTCTGTTGACTGCCAGCTGCCTGCAGTTCAGCAGTTTGATTCTCACCAGCTCACGGTTGACTCAGCCTTTTATCTTTCCGAGGTCAGTAAAATAAGGACCCAGATTGTTGGGGGCAATAGGCTGACTCTGTAAACAGCTCAGAGAGGGCTATAAAACACTGTGAAGCAGTATATAAGCCAAAGTATTAATACTATTGCTATTAGGTATGGGACTGCAAATTAGTGCAGCCTTGTGAATTCTAGGAAACTATGGGCTCATTTAAATTTCTAGGATTTAATTTAAATAGCTAGGAATCCTAGCTATTTAAGCCCTATTATTTTTATTACATCCATTGTAACTATGACTAAGAAGTCACCTATACTTTGCAATATCCAGTGCCTTTGTTCTTTTCTACCTCAAGAAAGAAATACTCATGTGGATTTGTTGTTTGTTGACTTCAGTTCGGTGTTTAACACAATCATTCCCCAGCATGAAAACTGGGCCTTTTGGGCTTAAACACTCCTTTGTGCAACTGGATTCTTGATTTTCTTACCAACACACCCCAATATGTGCGAGTTGGGACAAATACCTCTAATACCATTTTCTTGAGCACAGGTTCTCCTCAGGGCTGCATCCTGTTGACCCATGACTATTGTGCTAGGTTTGCCACCAACCATATTGTGAAGTTCGCAGATGATACAACAGTAGTGGGCCTTATTCATGATGATAATGTGAATACTTACTGCAAGGAGGTTGAGGGGTTGGTGAACTGGTCCAAGGAAAACTGCCTAGTTTTAAATACTGGAAAAACCAAAGAGATCATTGTTGATTTCAGAAAAGGCAGGCACAGCCACACTTCTCTGTGCATTAATGATTCACCTGTGGAGATGGTTACCAGCATCAAATTCCTGAGTGTGCAGTTAATGAGTAGGCTGGCTTGGTTGCTCAACAGTGAGATACTGGTGAAGCGGGTACAGCAGCGCCTGCATTTTTGTGTCGCATGAAAAAAGCACATCTTCCTTCCTCTGTCCTGACCACTTTCTACAGGGGGACGATTGAGAGCATCCTGTCATACAGCATCACAGTCTGGTTTGGAAGCATCACTGCTTCAGACAGGAAGGCGGTACAGAGAATGGTGAGGATGGCCAAAAAGATCATTGGCAGTTCACTCCCTCCCATCCTGGACATAGCACAGAAGCGTTGCTTGAGCAGGGTCCATACGATTATCTGGGACACTATACACTATACACTATACATCCTCTCCTTCTGAGAGGAGGCTTCGTGGTATCTGAAGCAGAATATCCAAATTCAGCCAGAGTTTCATACAGCATTAACCTTGTGAACTCTCAAGCTTCCTCCTCCTGTTATATATTCAAGATGGACAGTATTTAATATTTATTTATTATGTATATGTAGGGGCATGGGTCTGTACGTATGTTGTATATAGTATGTTTAGGTGTGTGTGTCATGTATATGTTTCACTTTGAAAGCGGGCAACTAAATTTCATTTTTGATGTGTGCCATTGTGCTCACAGTAAAAAAATGACAGTAAAGGTTATCTTATCTTATCTTATCTTATCTTATCTTATCTTATCTTATCTTATCTTATCTTATCTTATCTTACCTTACCTTACCTTATCTTGCCTTGCCTTACCTTACCTTACCTTACGTGACTGGGAAAACAATCAAATCCCCCACTGCTGGACTCATTAAAAAAGAAAAAAGAAAACATGGAAAAGGAGCTAGCTCAAGAGGAGAAAAATAAAATTTGTTCTGAAAATGCTTCTGCCCAAAATGACAATCACTGGTTTCAGTAGTATATAGCCATATTAGCATGCATAATTTAATTTTTACATGATTTGTAAAGCAATCCATCCAAAGAACTGCTTGATCTGTATATTTTAATTCACTGTTCACTTTTTAAATTATTTTTGAAAAAATGTTAAACAAAGAACATTGTTGGTTTTGAATCATGAAACTTTTTGTCTGAACCAAACATTCTTAGTTGTTTCATTACTATTATAGTTGTTTCATTACTATTATAGTATACTAATATTATAGTATATTATTATAGTATACTATTATACTATTATATTATACTACTCCTAGAACTAAGGAGAAACTTCCTGACAGGTAGAACAATTAACCAGTGGAACAACCTGCCTCCAGAAGCGGTGAATGCTCCAACACTGGAAGTTTTTAAGAAGAGACTGGAAAACTATTTGTCTGAAATGGTATAGGGTTTCCTGCCTGAGCAGGGGGTTGGACTAGACTCCAAGGTCCCTTCCAACTTTATTATTATTATTATTATTATTATTGTTATTGTTATTATTATTATTATTATTATTATTATTATTATTATTATTATATCTACCTGGGTGTAAAGTCCAGGGTGTAAAATACTATATCTTTTGCTTCTGTATGTCAGAATAATAAACTGCCTGGGTTTTAAATATACACACAAGTGACTTAAGCCAAACCAATCTTGGTTTCATTAATAAAGTACAGTACTTGAATTGTGTTGTATTACCACCATGTTCCTTTTGCAGAATTTTAGAGGTATGAAAGGAAGATTCAAAAAATGTACTCTTTGTAAACCTAATCATCCCTTCCCTTCTTCCTCCTTTTCTTTTTAACACCAAACATCCATTATGGAGGGAATGATGGAATAGCTACAACATGTCATTTGACTGTAGTCAGCTCCAACAGCCATCTGTCAAGAAGCAGTGTAGGTACCAGAGATCATGTTTTATGGCAAATACAAAGAAATGCTTTTGCTGTGCCAAAGTAATACTAACAAAAAGCAAGAGTCCAATTCAATTATGCTGCAATTCCCAACAGGTTTCCTGTGGATGTAGGATCGGTGATGATTGTCTGAATGGATGAACCCTATTAGGAGTTGCCAAGCTTGATTTCTTTTCAAGCTACACTCCAAGAGAAAGACAGGTCAGGAGAAAAAAAATTGAATTTGATTCTTAATTTATTCTTTCATTTAATTAATGTTGGTTCTGTAGTATTCCATAAACCAGTCTTAGGTTACAATTAATGGAACAACACTTCTATAAAAGGCTAAAACCTGATTGCCATGATCTTTGAAAGGTTCCCATCAGTTATTATGCCCAGGGAGTGTTTTCAAGAGAAACGCACTAAGATTTTCTCTTAAATTAAGGATATAAGCTAAAGAATCATACTTCAAGGAAAAATATTAAAGAGTTTCAAATGCAGCCCTTTAAATAATCTGATTTAGTATATATTAATCCAGGTCTTTCTTCTATGTGATTATATTCTTTATTGATTTGATCCTAATTTGGGGGTCTCCAGCATCTCACAGATTGAAAAATGATAAACCTTGATTCACATATTTAAGATATTCTATCACAGATTCCTTTTGAGGAGTGTTCAGTGCTATCAGAAATGTTCTTGATTTTATAACATTTTGCCTAAGTCACATTCCAATAGTTTGGCAGGTATAAATATGTTTTGCAGCACTGCAGATGTTTGGCACAGGTGGTCAATTGAAGGTATGCTAAATATATGTCACATTTGCAGCAAAATGGAATATGTGCCAATATAGAAATGTGCAAGCTACCTGCAGAAGGCTTAGACTTTTCAATTTGTTCACTCTTAATGCCTCTTTCAGAGCAGTACTAAAATCAGAAGACATAACTCCAAAACTGATAGTTTTCCTATAGCTTGAATCTATTCTTGTTTTCATATTTAACAATTCAACATTAGAATGCTTGATTCTAAAAGTAATAAGTTACTACTGCCTGAAAGAAAAAAAAATAGCTGTAGTTATTATGGGTTTTGTAAATATTGAAGTCATCCCTTGAGACCACAGTCAACCACTATTGAACTTATCCAAACATGCTACTTATGAATATCATTGTTTGAAATGTTATCTTACCAAAATACTAATTTATACTACTTTATTTATTTCACAAAGAAGTGAAACAAATTTTATTTATTCACTTTTATTTATTTTTCACAGTTTATTTTACAAAGAAGCTCAAGAAGGTAGTAATGACTCCGACATTTGTATTCATCTTAATTCAAGCTATAAGATAATATAGCTTTTTTATTATTTAAATATTGCCATTTTGGGTTTTATTTTATGAGTACCTTATTTAGTTTCTGCTTCTTTATTTCAGTTTTATAACCTCTGAGATTTTTTTACTCTAGTGTGGAATGAGGGGAAGTAATAAAAATGCCTGTAGCTTTGTGTCACTAAAATGAATCAGAAAATTTATGTTCAACCTTTTCTAAAATAATAATTTGAAGCCCATATTTGCATAGTATTACATGGCTTTTCTCTATTTACAAACAAAATTAAGTTCATAATTATTGTAGTTAAAGCCATAGAAAGCATGCTAATCGAAATGGTTGCATTCCTTTGGGTAAGCCATAGATGCGAGAGTTTAATAGATTTTTTAATATATCTTTTGTAATTCTTTGCCTGGAAATATTTTCTCAGTCTTTTTTTCTTCTTTTATATTGCATTAGGGCATACAATCATCCTCAATAAATGTTGAGGAGTCTTCATTTGATGAATAAATAACACCAAAACCCAGAAAATATAAGACATCTGGTTCCCCTCTTCTTTACACATAACTGAACCATTAGAATGAAGGGAGACTGCAGAGAACCTTCTCTGATTGGCAAATGTCTGTGGTGGGGGGGAAATGACCATTGTGATGTCACAATGCAAGTTCTGCCTCTTTTGTTCATGCAGTGAGACTTATCAGGCACATGAAAGGGTAGCTTTTTTTTTTAAGGAAACTAAATATAGAGAAGTAGGCAGGTAAATTTCAACTTCGGTTGCTCATTTCATATTCTACAGCTCAATTACTCATTCCAGATTTTTCTTGCCGCCTTAACCTTCAGGAACATGTATAAACAATGTAGAAATATAGGAACATAATATTTTGCCTTTCTTTTTACAAATACTTAGCATCTTTCCATTCCAAGCACTCAATGTTCCTTTTTCTGGTGTACTAGATTAAATATCCAACTGTTCCATGATTAGAACATGGCAGGTTATTCTTGTTGGTTTCAACTCAGCAAGAAAAATGTAACAACAGAAACTTAGAGAGGAGGGGGGTAGAGAGGCTGAACACAGATGTCTATGTACTAATAATGTTAACTGAAACTTAACTGTTGAATGGAAACTGCTTAGTATCCCCAATTAAAGAAAAACAACAAAATAAGAATCCTGAAAGAGGCATCATCCTTAATAAAATATAACAAAGATAGCAGATAAATGAGCTGTCCATCAAGAGTTTTCTATTTAAATGTAGGTTACTACATTCCCAATAGTGTTTCATCAAGTAATTTATAATGCTTAAAACACTATAACACAATTTGAACTTCTGGGTTTTTTGTTGGCTGGAAAATTCTAATAAATGTCTCCACTATTAATAACTATCAATTGTCCATATTTTTTTGTTGTCGCCTGATTCATTTTGTGACCAGCTGCTATTCTATTTTATTTTTTCTGCATTTGTTTCCATGCATCGCTGTATTGTTGACTAAATATATATTAAGGATTGATAGGTAAATAGTTTTATTTTGCAAAAATTGTAGTAAATACTTTTGCTTTTTTTTTTTTTTACTAAACGTAATTTTTTTAAAAAAAGTTCAAAAATCAGGGCTGTCCACATTTCATAGACCACACAATCTAAGATGTTGATAGGATTGTGAACATTTTTTAACAGTCACTCCATTAGGGTCCAGCCAAGGAAACAGAAGTGTGGTTAACAGCATTGAAGGGAAGGGAAGGGAAGGGAAGGGAAGGGAAGGGAAGGGAAGGGAAGGGAGGAAGGAAGGAAGGAAGGAAGGAAGGAAGGAAGGAAGGAAGGAAGGAAGGAAGGAAGGAAGGAAGGAAGGAAGGAAGGAAGGAAGGAACCCTCCCTCCCAGAGAAGGAAATATTATGGGAGATATTTAAAAAGGACAGAGTGTTATATTTTCCCAAAGGAATAATGGAGAAAAATCTTAGGTAGAAAAAGCCCCAGTCTCCCTTTCTTCCAAGCAGAAACAGAGCAAGCCAGCTCTTTAGAAATGTAGATTTGGTAATCCATTCAAGAAGACTGGGGGGCAGGAAGGCTGGAGCTGATGGGATTAGAAAAACAAAGGCTCCAAGGACAGGAACATGACCTTTAGGTTTAGGACATAACAGGATTAACCCACCACCACTAGAATACCAAGAGGGAACACTTAAGCTTATGTCAAAGTACTCAGACAGGAACAGGTATTTCAAATACAAAGCCCAAGAAGGTGTAAAAATCCACCTACTCTCAACTCCATTTCTGGCAACTAAATAAACAATAACCTTCTTTCCTAAGCAGCCTCCATTTTTATTTTCAGAGTCTTAGCTTCCATTTTGTTTATGCTGAGCTTGGAACTGGACTTGATGATTTTTCTTTCAAAGAAAGGAAGGAAGGAAGGAAGGAAGGAAGGAAGATTTCCAATGCTCCCTTCCAGCTTCAAACAAGGAAACTCAATGGGAAAGTCATCAGGAAGTCAAAACTTGATTCAGCTTCCACTACTTTTTTATCCATACTTTGTAATTCTGTTTCTAGGTTTAAATAAGGAAATATCTCTGAAATGATGACCTAATAGGACACAGGTTGTCCTGTGTACATATGTGTGTGTGGTTGTGTGTCTTTCTCACATACACACAGACAGAAAATCATACATACATACATACATATATGCATATATCAATTTGGTATACTAGTTAAAGCACAAGACTAGAAACAAAATACCTTGAGGTCTAGTTCCACCTTTGGAACAAAGGCAGGCAGGTGATTTGGACCATTATGCCTCTCTGTAACCTTCAGGGACTGGTATAGATAGTCACCAAGAATCAATACTGACTTTCCATGCAGTTTAGGAGAAATTGAAACCATCAATCATATACTGTTGTATTGTAATTTTTATAGGAACCTAAGAGATTATTTATTTTACCTCTATCTTGCAACAAGACAGGCAGATCTTTACCATACAAAGTTTTTCTATCTAATTTTAATTGAAACATCATTAACATCATGACCAACTTTTCTGTGGCAGCAGTCAAAACATATCATCAACTAATGTATAACTGCAAGGACTTGTCCAGGCAGTCTTGTACATTCACTTTGGTTCTGGAAACTTGGGTTGAGCAGAGAAATTCTGCATTTTTTTCTTCCATCATTTCCCATTCTATTTGATGAAAGAGAATTTACTTTCATTTTTTTCCCCTGATGGAGAAGATAATTTCTGTGACATTCTTAAAGGCAGAGCATAGTATTCTTGCAATCACTGTGTTATGAGATAGCCAAAGAATATGAGTGAATTTCCTGAGTTTTATTATATAAATACATTCTAAAAGGTTTACGGGAGCAAAAGTGAGCTAAAAGACCTTCGTAATGAAAAAAGTGGATGGGGGGATGGAAACAGGAATTAACACAGATTTTTACAAGTGAACTGGCTTTGATCTATAAATACAGCTGGCAGTGCCATCTGTATAACAGTTTTTCAAACCAAGTATCAGTAGAAAATACCTAGGGAATATGGAGGATATTGTGAACAACACCTTTAGAATCACTTTCAGGACAGAGAAACAATTGTTTCTCCCCCTTCAGGCTGCTGTTCAGCAAGCAACCATTAAAAAGAATTATTTGTTCAGTGTTTCACTGGAATCAATGGTGGAAGCATAAAGGTCATCACACTCATTTACATAACAGTGATCCAGGGCTGACTGGGATGTGATAATTTTGCAGAAAGCTTTCTTTCTCTCTTTCTTCCACAGATGAATTGTGGTTTTATTTTTGGCTATGCACTATGATAACATAGCCAATGCGATTACTGGGCTCTCAGATAGATCTTTTTAAGAGGGAAGCATTTCAGCTCCTTATGTGTGATTCTGCTGTTGGCAGCATTGCTTGTAGAAGTAAGAGGCAGTTCCTTGCAATGATCAGGAGGTCATTCACAGACAGGCAGCTGTGTGAGCAGGATGGAACTGTCTCTTTGGGAGATTGGGGAGGTCTAAAACAACAAGCTCTTCCAATATGGGGCAGATGCACAGGCAGCCTTTGGTCCCTTTGTGCTCCACTCCACCTTCAGCAGATTTCCTGACAGAACAATTAATCAGTGAAACTACTTGCCTCTAGAAAATGTGATTTCTCCAACACTGGAGGTTTTTAAGAAGAGATCAGACAACCATTTGTCTAAAATGGTATAGGGTTTCCTGCCTGAGCAGGGGGTTGGACTACAAGACCTCCAAGGTCCCTTCCAACTCTGTTATTCTGGTGAGAATTCCTCTTGAGAAGGATACTGTAAGCCAGTGATGGCCAACCTTTTAGAGACTGAGTGCCCAAACTGAAACCCAAAACCCACTTATGCATCGTCGAGTTCCAATGGGTGTGGCCCATTGGCTGGGTGTGGCCAATTGGGTGGCATGGTTGCGGTGGTAACAGCAGACTGGGTGGGACTAAAAAGTTCAATCAATCAATTCCAACTTTGCAAGATCTTTTTTTTTCCCACGAGAAGTTGAAATTGACTGATTGATTGAACCTTTTTTTTTTTTTTGCACACAGCAGCAGAGGCCTAAAGCAAAAAGGTTTTTTATAAAACCCAGCTGAAGGCCTAGGACTGGGGCGACGGCGCGCGTGTCCACAGAGAGGGCTCTGAGTGCCACTTCTGGCACCCGTGCCATAGGTTCGCCACCACTGCTGTAAGCTATCCACTGATATCCACAGCAGCAGAAGAGGAAAAAAAGGATAGCTTTAAACTGGGAAGAAAACAGGGAAGAAAAAAGGAAGGCAAATATTCAGACCAGACAATCCACCCAAGGAGAGAGCTATTTCACAGCAGTCCTGCCCACTTTAGACATTTTTCCTCATTTTCCCGAAGACCTCCTTGCTTTGGCTTCTATTTGAAAAGGAAGTAATGGGGATATCAAATATAATGTTATTGTTTTCTTTTAATTTTTTTAAACAAATACATGTAAGGTATTGGCATAACTGGCTTTAATCCATTCATGAAGATCTTCCCAGGAGAAGAACTTCCATGAGCTGAGGGCTGAAGCTGAAAAGTTTTGCTTCTTTGCAGGATCCTTGGTGCTCTCTGAACTTTAGGTGCTAGAAGGGGATGGGGTTTGCTCTCATCTTATGTACTAGTGCCTTACCCTGTTCAATGATGGTGGGAGTAGTCTTTGTAGTTCTTTGATTGGGCTGTTGTTCAGTGTTGACTTGTTTATCTGAGTTGGTAGTTCCTTGATTTGAGTATTGTTTGTTTCTTGATTATTATTCTAATGTTAATCTTGGTGTTAATCTCCGCTTATTTGGTGGTTGATTACTGGTGAGGTGTTTTGGTTATTTTGTTTCCTTTTTGGCTTTTGGATGGTCTCTTTTGAATGATATGTATATGCTGTTTATCTTTATATGTTTGTTGGTGGCCGATATGTCTGAGTGCCAGGCTTCCAGGAATTCTCTAGCATTTTTGGACTTGGCTTGGACTAGGGGTGTTCACAATTTCAGTGTTTTGAAAAGTTTTTCTCTCTCTCTCTCTCTTTCAAAGTACCTATTTTAAGGGGAAAAAAAAATTACTATCTGGATTTTGCCTTCCAGTAGCTTTTAAAGAACAAACTCATTTTTCTAGGAGGCCTGAAGGGAATGGG